>NW_018243148.1:0-4569 GCF_001263595.1 Phalaenopsis equestris
GAGGTTCTCCTCAAGATCCATGACATCCCTTAGTTTCTCTTCTTTTGGGTTTCATAACAATGTTTCAAATTTGAGTCATTCACATTTCACACCTCTTTTTTCGATCTTTTGAAAAGTCCTATCCTTTGAAATTCTTGAAGACAATATTTTCTGATCTAAATCGAGAGTTTTTTTTAGTGACCTCGATCTTTTAAGATATAATTAACTATAAGTGATTGCCCTTATATGAAAATTTAAGAACCCAGCTTAATATAAACTCTATTTAATTTTTTATATTAAATAGAGGAACTTGTCAGTCAACATAAAAATAGTTTTTCACAGACTTAAACAGATGTCTTAAATTTCTTACTGTATTTAATTGAGCCTTACCAGTGAGTAGTGCATCTCTTCTTTAGAGTGAATGCATTGCTTGTGGTATTAGGCTTGTTTATTTAAACGACTGAGGATATGAAATCAGTTCGTTCTTATATTTTTCTTATATTTTTAATATTTAAAATATTACTTTTTTTGAAATTTTATATCTTTATTAAATTAAATCGGGTGTGGGGATAACCTATTCCAACAACCAAAAATGTCTAATTTGGTGACTGACACATATTTATAGCTAATGTAGTTCTTTTATTATTTATTTAGGTCCTTTTAATTACGTAAGAGTTTATCCTTCTCCGTGCGGGATTGATATTTAGGACTCCACTATAGCTATATATTACTTGAAAGATATGTATACTTGCGTTTAAAACCTAGTGAATATATATTATTGGAAATATATTTTGGGATTACAAATGTAGAATTATTAGTAAATTAAGCATACTATAGAAAATTTTAACACTCCAGGTTTTGCACCTTCAAATTTTCGGTGCCATTAACAGAGATTTAAATTAATATATAACATGCAGAAAAAGAGGACACACTAGAGGCACATCAAGTTTTTGGCGTCGTTTCCTGAGAGTAACTGTAAATATCTAATTAAAAGTTAAAAGAATTTATTTGAACTATTAAACCTATTTTGTGTAGGTGTTTTAAAAAAAATTAGAAACATATATATATATATATATATATATATTATTTGTGATTTTGTATGCATAGTTTATGATCTTAAGGATTACTACCTTTTGATTCTGAATTAAAATGAACAATAAGAAAAATTCTAGAACAAGAAAAAGAAAGTATTAATTGAAAAAAATAGAACATCAACAAAGACCTTTAAGAGATTATGTTAACACAACAACAGATGAATCTCACTTGAGTATTCAAACCTCTGTTGTTGCAGCAAATTCATTTGAACTTAAATCAGGCATCATCCAAATGATACAAAATAACCAATTTTGGGGAACACCATTTGAAGATCCTAATTTTTATCTTGCAAGTTTTCTAGAACAATGTACTACATTTAAATATGACGGACAGTCTGATGATGTTGTAAGACTTATACTTTTTCCTTTCTCATTAAGAGATAAAGCTAAGGCATTGATAAATTTATTAGCACCTGGATCGATCAAAACTTGGGGAGATTTATCTCAAATATTTCTAGCAAAATATTTTCTACAATCTAAAACTGCTAAACATAGAAATGATATTACAGAAATAATTTATGAAGCGTGTGAATGATTTAAAGATCTCCTTAGAAAGTGTCCACAAAATGCTTTACCTGATTGGTTGATAATTTAAACAATCTAAAAATGATTAGTGGGATCTCTTAGATCTATTATTGATGCTACTGTCGATGGTTTGCTATTCTCAAAACCATTCGATGAAGCATCTTTTTTAATTGGAGAAATGACTACTAACAACTTTCAATAGTCTTCTGAAAGGTTAAATCCTAAAAGAGTAGCCAATGTTCACGGTTATGATGTTATGTCTATTATGGCTGCTCAAATTGCTGTTATGTGTAAGAAAATAAATCAAGTAAGAATGAACTATTCTCAAAAACCTTCTATAATTAATTCATTAGGGCAAAGGATAGATTTTCTATTGTCTTATGAAACCTTAATTATCATAAATAATTAAACTAATAATCCTTATTCAAATTATTATAATTCAGGTTGGAAGAATCATCATAATCTAAATTTAAATAATTATAATCTTACCAATGTAAATCCACAATGGGGGAACAATGTGATTCCATTAGGAAATTTAAATAGCCAAGGAAATATCAATCCTAAACCTTATTATCCCTCAGGTTTTAATAGCAATCCAGAAATTATGGAAAAGAAATTATCAATAGAAGAATTAATATTGCAAATGTGAAATCAATTACATAGCCAAGGAGATGCAATTCGAAACTTGAAAATCAGTTAGTGCATATGGCTACTACACTGAGTAGTAGACCTTCGATAATTTTGCCCTGTAATGTTGAGATTAACTGAAAAGACTAGAATAAAGAACAAATTAAGGCTCATCAGTTGAGAAGTGGAAAAGAATTGGAAACAAATATTTAAAAGGAAATTGAAGTTGAGAAACAAAAAGAGGAAATTAAAAAATTTGAAAAAGAAAATCAAAATGAACCAGAGTATCATATTGAATTAATGAAAATTATTGATAAAGAACAGATGAAATTTATTCAATTGAGAAGTGGAAAAGGATTAGATGCAAAAATTTAACAGAAAATTGAAATTGAGAAAGAAAAAGAGGAAATTGAAAAATCTAAAGTGATAGTCAATAAGAACCAAAGTATCATATTAAACCAATGTAAATTATTGTAGAAAAATCGCTGCCTCTATTTCCTCAAAGATTAAGACAACAAAATTCGGATAAACAATTTTTAAATTTCTTGGAAGTTCTTAAAGAATTAACTATCAAAACACATTTTGTTGAAGCTCTGGAACAAATATTGAGTTAAGTGAAGTTTATGAAGGATGTAGTTAATATGAAAAGCAAGTTTATTGCTAATGAGACAGTTGCACTAAGCTAAGAGTGTAGTGCAATAATTCAGAAAAAGCTTCCTAAAGATCCTGGTAGCCTTACTATTCCTTGTGCTATAGGAGAAAGATTCTTCTGGAAAAGCTTTATGTGATTTGGAAGCTAGTCTTAATCTAAGCCCTTTATCCATTTTTAGAAGACTCAAATTAGGAGAAATCTCCCCTACAACTGTAACTCTTCTGTTAGTCGATCGTTCAATTACTTATCGTACAAAAGTTATAGAAGATGTATTGGTTAAAGTAAATAAATTTATCTTTCCTATAGATTTTATTATATTAGATATGGAGGAGGATAAAGAAATTCTAATTATTTTAAGAAGACCATTTCTTTTTGCAGGAGCCTGAATTGATGTGCAAAAAGGTGAATTAACCATGAGAGTGAATGATTAGGAAGTTACTTTTAATATAGCAAAATTTATGAAATATCCAGCAAATGGGAAAGATGATGAATGCTTCAGAGTAGACATTAACGATGATTTATGTAATGACAATTTCATTGAAAATTTTGGAAAAATTATTGAAGTAGAATTTTTTTTAGTATAAAATTGAGGATAAAATGCAAGATGAATTTTTTAAAGTGAGTAATGAGGATTTTGATTATATTCAAGAAGAGTTTGAAATATTAGATACCATAGAGAGTAATGAAAATCTTAGTCCTTCCATAGAAAAACCACCTGAACTTGAAATGAAGATGCTACCTCCACAATTAAAGTATGCATTTTTAGGATATTGGTCTACATTACCTGTTATAATATTCTCAACATTAACTGAATTGCAGGAGAAAAAAGTTATTGGAAAGACTATAAAGATATAAGAAAGCTTTGGGATGGCTAATAGCTGATATTCAAGGAATCAGTCCTTCAATTTGTATGCATAGAATTTTATTAGAAGAGCATCAAAAACCAAGAGTTCATCCTCAGAGAAGATTAAACCTAATTATGAAAGAAGTTAGAAAGGAAGAAATTTTAAAATGGTTAGATGCTGAAATTATTTATCATATTTTAAATAGTCTTAGGTTAGTCCAATCTATTATGTTCCTAAGAAATGAGGAGTGGTTGTTATTGTAGATGATAAGAATGAACTAATATGAACAAGATAAGTCACTCGTTGGAGAATCTGTATTGACTATCAAATATTAAATTCAGCTACTAGGAAAGATCATTTTTGTCTACCTTTTTTACAAAAAATATTGGATAGACTAGCTAGGCATTAATATTTTTTTTTCTAGATGGATATACCAAATATCACCAAATTCTTATTGTTCCCGTGGATCAAGAGAAGAGAATGTTTAGTTGTCCTTATGACAATTCACTTTTACACAGATCTGATGTTTAGCTTCATAAGATGATGAAAATTGTTAATTATATCGTTAGTGATCTTGTACTGAACGATTTAACACCAGAACAATAAGGAAAATTAATTCACGATGCAAAGTTTTACATCAAGGTTGATCCTTATTTATATAGGCATTGTAAAGATCATATTATTTGGAGATGGTTTCATCATGTGTACCTTATGATGATACCCTGCAAATTCTTAAAAAATGCCATGACTCTTAATTCGGAGGACATTTTGGAATTGATAGAACTACTCAAAAAATTTTATAATTGGGATTTTATTGGCCCAATCTATTTAGAGATGTTAATATGCT
>NW_018243149.1:0-2379 GCF_001263595.1 Phalaenopsis equestris
ACATACACACCTTCCGCCATCTTCAAGTTGAATAATTTTCTTATCAAATGTACTTTGTTATTCACCGATGACTTTTCATACATACCTGATAAATTTGTTATGAGATTTGCAGTAGTCATTTCCTTGATGACGTTGTGGCAACCGATATCAACAGAGTTAATCGAATAACCCCTAGAGCCTGTTGATCCAACAGATTCTATTTCACCTCGTTCATCTTTTCCGGTTGCTTTCCCAGTAACGGAAGATGTAATTTCTTCTCATAGAGATAGTATTTTATCTGCATCCTCTAGTAAGAAAAATATGTGCCATTAAACTTCTCGATTCCCGATGTCATCACTTCATCTCCGCCCATTGTTCTTCCTTAGATTCGAACCGAAGGCTCTGATACTATTTGTTGTGAAAAACAACGACAATAAAGTGAAAAATGGAATGAGAAAAATTACACGCAGAAAAACACCAGAGTAACACATAGATTTACGTTGTTCGACAAATTTTGAAGGATCATTGTGGAGAGGGTTCTAGAGAGAGCACTTAGGGGAGAAGAAGAGGAGCATTGCTGGAGACTTCCCTTGGGCTGTTGGAGTCCATCCTCTTCGCATGAAGAAGGAATCCTTGAAAAAGAGAAGGAAGGTTCCAAAATTTCTTCATCTCCTTCCTTTTTCTATAGATTTTCTACTCCTCTTTCCTTGTCCTCCACTTCATTTCACTTCCACTTTCCTTTCTTTGAGAGAAGAATGAAATTCTAAGGGCCCTTTTAGAGTATCTATTGAGGACCCTGAGCTCCTTAAGCAAAAGGAGAGCTTCATCACTACTTAGCGTGGAAGGAGCTTGGAGCAAGTTGAGAGAACGTTTGAGCATTCCTTAATCTCTGGTTATTTTCTTCTAGCAAGCCCTTAGGTTTGTTGTTAGAGAAATTAGAGCTAGGTTCTGTGATAAAGGAAGCCGAATAGGTTAGGATACCATTTTTGTTGAACCCCTCTACGAATCCATGAGGGGAACCTACCTAATTTTAGCTACCAAACCCCAAATTTGGAATTCTGATAATACCATATCTGTGTCAGCTACTTCGTTCTTTCGATGGGAAGAATGAAATTCATTTGAGGTGTAGAGAACCAAAATTTTTGTAATTTTGTCATGCTCTAGAGTGCGAAGGGTTTCCCCTTATGAAAAATCTTCGCGGCGTACCAAGTAAATGAAGGTAGTCGATTGACTCTTCGTGTGGCGATCGACCGATGAATTTACTACCATCCTTTCATAAGATCCTGTGAGGTCGTTAGGACAAGTATAATTCACCATTGGGTCCAAGTAGGCCCAATTTGCTTGCATGTGTTTACATTCACGTCATATGAATCACATGAATTTAAAATCTGCAATACAATAATCCTTTTTGCATGTGTTGTTGATCAGTAACTTACATCGTCTGAGTCGACTGGCTATCTTTCCATCATTTCGACCAATCGACCGCCATAAGCTCAATCAGATTGATCAATCATTTTCTTTCGGTTCGACCGATCAATTGTCATTGGCCCATTTGGCTCAATTGGCCACTTTTGTTGGTTCAACCAATCAGTCGTCGTCGGTCGATCGGCTCAACCGACCACTTCCATCGGTTCGACCGACCGGCGTTCACTGTTCCGATTGGCTCGATCCACCACCTTCATTGACTCGATCGATGTAGACGACTTGATTGGCCCGATTGACAATTTTTGTCTGTTCTACCGATCGGTCGTCACTGGCCTGATCGACTTGATCGATCATTTTCATCAATTCAAGATGAATCTAAAACATCCACTCTCCTAATAAGATTATCAGATGGGCGACATTTGATCTGATTAAACCATATATGGGGCATCTCTCTCTAATCTTGTCTGTCATTTGATCTACGACAACACAATCACACATATATTCATTTATCATTTTGTCTCTAAGTGTCAAGCCACTCATTTTCCTAAGCATTCTCATCCTCCTAAGCCGCTCAACCTTCCTTGTTACGCCTCAATGTTTTCTGATAGGAGCGGAGCGGAAGGATGAGAAAAATGGGAGTTTTGGTGGTCTCTGTAATTTGGGTTCCACTCCTTACTTTCCCAGCTAGCTTTAATGGCGATCTTATCGCGAAGGTTCTGTCACAAAGACGATGGTTTTGAGCAAATTGAGAGCGATAGAGAGGAGAACAAGGGCGAGAGATTCAATAAAGAGGGGAGGCTATGAGGTTTTCAGGCTGAGAAAGAGAGGTGCGAGGAAAATATGGTTAGAGGCACCAATGCGCATTTTAGAACATTTACATTGACTTACCGTCAACTTTGCGTCCGATAAATTCAGGGCAATCAAGTAACGTGGAAGGCGTGTTAAGTGAGACAGACTTTTCTTCTTATTTGCATC
>NW_018243149.1:4200-7460 GCF_001263595.1 Phalaenopsis equestris
TATGGGAGGGAAAGAGCTTCGAGATCTAAAAATAACGGAGCATTATCTTATGACAAACATTACTAATCACGACCAGAGGCCATCTACTATTGTTTAGCTAGTACTGCCAATTATTATTGTTTGCCAATTAATATAATCATCAACTTGTTATTATAAGTCAATTGTCATCTCACTATAGAGAAGTATCCAAGTAGTGTTGACGTTTTCGATGCTAATCGAGTATATTTCTGATGCTAAGCCCGATTAACGTGGGATTATCGGTGAAATAATTTTGATGTTAAAATTGGTGTCACTCATTGATTTTGCTTCGATATTTGCGTCGGATTTTTATTTTCGTCCAAATTTGAGTCTCAAAATTCCGTCGCAATAAATTTTCGTTGAAAAAGTAGTCGATGCTAGATTAATTACGCATTTGCGTCGAAACTAGCCAACGCTAATTAGCGTCCACCTTTGTGAGTAATTAACGTCGACAATGTTCGACACTAAAGTGCCAAATTAGCGGTGATAAGTATTGAATTGATTATTGTGGCCTTTAGCGTCGGAACATTCCGATGTTAATCCAACGCAAACGAAAACTTGTAAGAAACAGAAAAAAAAAATAGCAGGACGATTAGATTTCCACATACGTGCATAGAACAAACACAATCAACATAATAGAACATTTATCTCTCATTGAAACTGATAAAATAAATCTCCAACATATCTAAATAATGATATCAAATTAAATTATAGAAAAACAGATGAAATTGCTCAAATTTTGACGGCTACAAAAGTTGAAAGTTCGATTAAACAAAAATGGAAAAAACATATGATCAGCCCATTGGCTCCTCTGCCTCATCCTCCTCGACAACACTCATATGTTGCATGCCTCGATGATCAAAACTCTTCATTAAGCATGTTAGATTATCTGGAACCATATGTTGCGTCACACACGTATCGAAACTCTTCATTCATCATCATGATCTATCTGGCAAGCTCCTCATGCTGAGCCTGTAAAAAGCTAGAGCCACCCATGGCTACATGAGAGCACTCAACCTCAAATGCTATCCCATTTGTTCCTAGGCCATACACTCTCACATTCTTTTTCCTCGTTGCCAGTTTCCATAACTCAAAATCGAACTGAGTAGTAGTAGACTGAAGACCATTGCTGCTGGAAGACAGCGAGGTCTGGCTAGCCATCTCCCTCTATCTCTCTGGGAGATGCTCGTACTACTCATACATAACAAAATTCAAACATTAATTGGTATTTTAAATATTAATTGACAAATTTATAGCCCCCCACCCCCACCATCATCCCTAAAAAATTGAAAATTAATTTTTTTTAACTTACATTGACATGTCGAGAGCGGTCGAATACCCACTACCGTGTGCCCTTACGCTAATATTGTGAGGACATGCAACTTTACAGTGGATGACTCTCAGTCATGCTCATCGGCATGTACACATGATCAAATAAATATAAGAGTCACACAATTATATAAATCTGCAAGCTTCTGAAATTTGAGATAATATTACCAGTCTTTGATAGTACTCTGTGCGGGGGATCGAACCTCTAATGTGTAGCTCGTCCCCTCTGGTTTCCTTAGTCGTCTGGTTCTGTTGGTTTTTCTGTATCTTCTTATGGCATTCCGGAGAGGCAAATATTCTGTTTAACTCAGCCTAATCTTCTCACCGCCCCACGAGGGCGTCTACCCCTTCTTTCATGTTGTAGTGAATGTATCCCCGATCCTGTGCTTAGCGCGAAGCTCAAAAAACTGTCAGTTATGCTAGTAATGTTTAATAAACCATTCAGTTCAAATATTTGTCATATCTAAGCACTATGATTAGGCCACTAAAAAAGATCTATCAAACATTGGTCTGTAATTCTGTTGCGTGTTTTATAAACCTAGTAGAAGTTTTAAAGTCTAATTAGTTTTGCTTTGTAGAGTATAATTACTAGATGCACTGATGAATTGAAAAGTAACTTCAAAGTACATGTAATTTAAACCATTTTGGAAATTTTTTTTTCAATCTTCTTGCATTACAAGATAGTCATCCCCTTTGTTCAAGCTCTGAGTAAAGAGCATGCAAACATTATGAATTGTATGTCTGAGTTAATTGCTAGAGCATTCGTATAATAACTGAGAAATTTATTTATTAAATTTAATCTTACTGTAGGAAGGTTACACTTCATTGCAGTTCAATATAACATACAATATAGTTGCTCGAAGCTCTCTATCGTTGAGGTAGCGTGTACTATGCCTACCTAATGGCTCACCTAATATATGAAAAACTGATAATTCTATTTGTGAAGGTATCTCAACAACAATTTCATAAAAAAGATAGCCCTTAATCAAAGTAATAAGAATAAAAGTTATATGTCTTCTATCATAGGCATGTCTCGCATATCGTTCCCTCCGGATGTGTTTTATTCTGACCAATCTTTTTTAATTTATTTAGAAATCTGCACGGTTGAGTCATTTTAGAGAAAAAAAAAGATAATAGTTCTTTTAAAACAAATGAAATACCTCTCAAAGGAATACATCCACATTTACTACACTGAAACCCCCAATATAGCTTCATAGCACAATGTATGGGTAGATGCATTGAGTCAAAAAAGTTAGAAAGAAATATACATTCGAGCTTGCGTAAAATTGTCGGAATACTTGCGCCAAGACTTCTTAGAGAATCAACATTCAAAGTGCATGCACACAACTCTTTGAAGAATTTTCTAATTTCGATCAATTGATCAAGTACCAGCTTTGATAGGGCATTGAATGCAATAAATAATGAGCATTATATAAAAATATGACAATCACAACTTTTCATACCAAATGTTTTACCCATTCTAATTTTAACACATTGACTTATGTTAGAAATACAACCAATCAGAAACTTCAAAGAATGCACCACTCAATGATTATTTTTCGTTGATCTAATATGAGACAATATGTAACTTTGGGCTTGACTATTTTACCAGTATTTGTCTCTTGCAATTGTAACCCCCTCTTCTTACAATACTCCCTTAGGTCCAATATCTGAAAAATGCATCTTTATTCCTCTAGAATGGATGATAACGAGCTAAGAACATGCGATGACAATTGAACAAGGAGAAGTTTCTTACATGCTTCAAAGTGAATGCCTTAGAAATGTCAATGCAGTAAGGACAGACCAATTTCTCAGTTATGCTCCAATAGATAACATCCCATAAGCCGGGAAGTCTTTGATTGTCCAAATAAGATTATCACTATGGTGAAATTTTTGTTTCGTTGCAATATCAT
>NW_018243150.1:0-671 GCF_001263595.1 Phalaenopsis equestris
CGCGGTGAGGAACTTGGAGCTAGCATGGTGGGTAGTACGGTCATCTTCAACAGCCAAACCTGTCTTCCCCAGCTGAACTAATCTTCCTTCCTTTGACTTGAACAAAAAAGCCATAGGACTTCAAAGTTGCTTGCTTATGCAACATAAATCATCACATCATCTTTAGGCCTTTGCATAACCCTGCTATACAATATAAGCTCTAACTCGTCTTAGGATTACTTAGGAAGTTGTCATGACCTAAATCCTCATATCTTTCAGGCTATTTGTGTGATTGTTTTACACAAATGTAAGCCCTAACTAATAAAATTGGCAGAATGAAACACTCAAATTTTTCTCCTCTAAATTTAAACCAAACATTAGGATAACTTAGGAAGTCACCAAGGGTCTCCTCTATGATCCATGGCATCCCCTAGTTCTTCCTCCTTTGGATTCTACAATAAAATGTTTCAAATTTGAGCCAATCCCCTTTCACACCTCTAAGTCCGATTTCATTGAAAAGTCCTACCCTTTGAAATTCCTTGAAGATAATATTTCCTGATTTTTATCGAGAGTCAAGTGACTTTGTCATTTAGGATGTAATTAACTATAGGGGCTTGCCCTTATAGTAAGCATGTCCGAACCCCGCTTAATATAATTCATATTTAATCCTTTATATTAAATAGGAGAACTTG
>NW_018243151.1:0-677 GCF_001263595.1 Phalaenopsis equestris
TCTCCCACTCTCTTTTTTTCTCTCTATCTCTCTAACAAGATAGGGAGAGAGAGAGAGAAAGTGTGAGAGAGATTACATTCTATAAATCATTCTTTATCCCATTTCGTCTGTTTATGTGATAGAAAAGTAGAAAATGAGAGTGAGTCAAAAAGAGAAACAGAGGGACAGGAGACAAGGGAACAAAAAGAGAGATAAGAAGAGAAGAGAGGCAAGAGAAAGGGAAAGGGAGGGATAAAGAGGGAGTTAAGGAGAGAGAGGGATGTAGAGGGAGGGAGATTGATAGAGAAGGAGAGATAGAGACTGTAAGAGAGAGAAGAAAGATTGAATGATTGAGGATGAGAGATAGGGTGTAAGGGAGAGGAACTCAGAGTGAAGGAGAAAGAGTGGGATAGAGAGTGAGAGATGGACAATGAAAGATAGAGGAAGGAAGAGAGAGTGAGAGAAGTGATAAAATAAGGAGAGAGCTAGTGAGGAAGAGAGAGCTACTGAGGGACCAAGAGATAGTGAGAGCACTACAGAGAGAAGTAGAGGCATAGAGAGGAAGGTTGATTGAGAAGAAGTGAGAGTGAGAAGATGATAAGAGACAGAGAAAATTATATCTCCATAACGAAAGGTCTCCTGTACCTTCTTTCTCTCTCCCACGATCTCTCATTTCTATTCTCTCTCTTTTTAACTTT
>NW_018243152.1:0-7373 GCF_001263595.1 Phalaenopsis equestris
AGAGATTCTATATTTCAAGTTCTCGAACAATAATTGACAGAATAAAATGGTGTATAAGAGGAGCAAATATTACATGTGGCGACCGCACATCCGAACCATGGTTCGGATGTGCCGCTGTGCGATACACAGAGGCGTGATCACATTCGGACTGTCGTTCAGACGTGTGGTCCGCCGCACGCATTATTTTCTCGTGCAAGAGAAATACCAGTTGGCCATATTATTTTCAATAAAAAAATTGCATTGGTAAGCTTATGACTCATTATAAATCATTGTATAAAAAATGCACAACAAATGATTAAAATGAAGGAAAATTTACATACACACCACAAAATTTTTTAATATTTACATAACTAAAACCTAAAATTTCATATTTATATTTATAACACTATGGTGTGATAAACAATGTATGAAAAGGTGTGTTTCGCCTTTTAAAAGTAGGTGGTAAAGATATTTTAATGTGATATGAAAGATTTGAGTGCTATACATTTAAAAATTAAGGTTTGGATTTTAGGTATGTAAAGGCCCCTTAGATAAAATGAGAGTTAATACAATGATATAAAGCGTTTGTATAACAACTATAAGATAAATATTTTGAACTATAAAATTATTGATCCAAGTGCTTTCTTACATAATTCAATTTGTAAGTGTGAGCTCAAGGGTTTAAAATATAAAGTGAATAATCAAGAGCTGCAATGATTTCGGCTTTGGTTAGTAGAGTACTCTAAGTTATTCATATTGAATTGACTACATAAAATAAATGAAGGCCACATTAGAAGAAATTAAAGACGGTCTATAATTATTCAAAAAAGACTTTAGATGTTATAAAAGTTATTTGATAATTTTTAGAAATTTATTTAAATTGATTTTCAATTTATTTGAATTATTTCATACTTATTGATAATAGAAAATTATTCTAAACATTTTTTTATTGATGCATGCATATATACTATTTTAAATATTAGTTTACTAGGAAACTTATACCTGAAATGAACTAACAGGAGAGTTGCCATGAACGCAACAACTAGCCCACAAGCATGAGAACTGCCTTGCTGCTTTCACCACAACTAGAACTCTCGAAAAACTCCGAGCCAAGTGAAAGAACTCAAGAAAATGTGGAAATAAACCAAGCGACCCCCCTCCTATTTACAGCAGAGAGAATAATTCTCTATGGGGCCTATTTCACTAAACCAAATTCATATAAACATATAAAATATGACCTTTTAAAAACATACGAACGACTTGTAATCTACAACATATACATGCAGGTAGAAAAAAACTTTTCAAAACTAATAAATAAATATTGCACGCATTCTAATGATAAAATATTCATGCAAATAATAAAATTGAATAATTTCAAGTTCTATGTGAGTTTTATGAGACAATCTCCAACTCAAATACAATAAATTAGAAACCATGCAAGTATGTTGAAAAGAGTACAAATGCAACATGCAAGTGCATTAATGAACGGGCAAGCGTATTAAAAATTATGTTAGCGTGTTGTGCAAATGCACCAATAATTGTGCAAGTTCACCATATAGGATGTTAAGTGCATTATACAAATGCACAGAAAAGCAAGCAAATGCATCATGTAAAAGCATTAAAAAAAACATGCAAGTACATTAAGTGCATCAAAATTGTACAAATAAGTTACATGAAATCATTGAAAATTGTGCAAGTGTGCTAAAAAATGTGCATGCCTCCAAAATGACAAAAAATTACCAAAATTATTTCATCTATTGCACCAAAAAATATAACAATTTGCATAGAAATATAGTATAAGAAAGCTGCACAAACTAATATAAATCGAACTCAAAATATACAAATACTCTAAAAGAATTGCAACTATTTCAAAATGCAGAACTCTCTTTTTAAATTTATTTAAATTCATCAAGCTATGCATACTCTTGAGCGGGTCAGCTCACTTATATGATAAAATTGTATGTCTTACTTAACAAGACCGATTCTCCTCCCATTAGAGACTGGAGTTAAAGAGACATACTTTGAAAACATTGAAATGAACTTTAACAAAATTGCAAATGGACAATGAATTACTCTTACTCTTGATCTAATCCGACAAACTGACATCAACATAGATTAAGAACCAAACACTCGTAGATTTTATCAATATTTTTTGTGCTTCATTTGTAAAAGGCCATCAATGCCTCTCTCAAGGAAAATTCATTTTAAAATGAGAAGCTTTTAGTACAATACCTATAAAGAATAATCGCAAACTCAATTCACTTATTGATCCTGTCCATATGGTGGTAAAATCGATGTAGTCAGTTATGCACAGAACATCAAATAAACTTAAACCATACACAAATTATGGATCTAGTTCTCTGTAAGTAGGCGAGTAGAGATTACATTGTAAAAAACAACTAGATGAAAGTACAGAAATTACAATTATGGTGATGTGTAGCTATTGCATATCATTACTAGAGACTTCCCTTTTAATAGTTGAACATTTTAATTATAAATGTGAATGATACAAATGACCTTTAGCTTGATGATAGTTGCATTGCTAGAAAATACCAACAAACAGAAACTCTATTTTCAAAATGCTCCTAAATTCCAAAGTAAATCATTTTTGGTTGAAATCAAAATAATAATAAAAAAAAAACTTCAGAAAATTATAAAAAGTAAAATATTCAAGCAAAATTTATTTGTTAAAGTTGAAAATCAAAATCCACACTCTACTCAATAATTTGCCAAGGATGATAAATTTAAAATAACCCCCGCCCACAAAGAGCTAGCCAACATCATACCAAATATCTATATAATTACTCTCAAAAGATCCCAATTTAGTAAAAGTATGCAACGTGTCATTTAATTATATGATTGTGTTATCTGAATGACACCACAAAAAGAGTAATTTCAATCGAGGCCCTTTGAACTGGTCGTTCATTGTGAAATAATACTATTAAATTAAGTTCATAACAAAAGTCCACAAGTTTGATTTCCAATGGCCTAAATCCCCTGAGTGAATCATGTAGTGCCTTGATAGGGAATAAAGCCCTTTATTTTATAAGGTCAATTTAAAATTTTCTCCTTAAACAAGCATCCACCCTAGATTTATAAGATTCTTTCAAACGACACAACTAATGGCAGTTGACAAGAATCATTCAATCAGCTGAATCGACTTCCTCAATTGAGTAAACCTGGGTCCATGACATTCTGAGATGACATAACGATGGGATCATGATCTGGTTTGTTGCCATTCCCAACATACGTTCTTAGTTGAAGTTGATGAATTTCATCTATTTAAAATTAAAATTGCTGCCACCAAATACAAAAACATTTGGCATCTAACTACTACAATAATAAAAAATTTCATTTGATTAAGAAGGATAATTAATCATAAGAGCTTTAGGCAACGTAAAAACAAATCTTAAAGTCCTCATAAGATGGGTTAAAATCTTTGAGCAGTTTCTTATAAATTTAATGTCTTATGAAAATTTGACTTGAAACTATAAATTTTCTTACCGGCTGCAACTTCTTGGAGCCCACATTAAACTGTGTGGTGTATTTTGTTCGTAGATATAATTTTTAAATTAATTAGCTTCTATTAGTGCATTCAATTATAAAAGCCTGAATTTAGGATTTAGAAAAAAGCTCTAAAGTTCCTTATTACAAGCTCTATTAAACCCAGCTTGGCAACACTTATTGTCGTTATCGGAAAAAAACAACCCTCAAACAAGTGCTTTCTCCTAAAAAAAAATTCCTTTTGCTTGTAACTTTGACCAAACAAGCTTCTGTTTTGTTCAATTGTCTTGCATTCTTAACACAAAAAATGCATTAGAAGCTCCTAGTGCAATTATTTTCCCATTATTTTCATTTGTCAAAAATGAAAAATATTAAAAAAAAAAAAAAAGAAACGCAGAAACTACCTGCCACATGCCTATGAAACAACGGATCTCCAAATTTTTGCATCCATAAGAAGTCATCATACATGGAGTGGTACACGGGATAATCTATAAATCATTTCAGCAATAGATTAGAAACTTCCAGCAACCCCAAAAGAGAAATATTTAGAAAAAATTAAAAAATTAAGAATAGAAGATCCTTAAAAAGTTGATATAAAATTTACAAACAAAAAAACATGGATACCTCTTCCAAATCTCATATCAACTGAAGGGATACCAACATGCTGAACAAAAGCCTCATAATCGGATCCACCACCACCTAACCTCCTTATCTGTCGATATGAACTTCAAAACTCATTTTCAGTTCATATAATATTTCTTTACAAGCTTATATGTAGAGGAAAAAAAATTGGACGAGGAAGGATAGACTCCAAAAATTAATGCCATTACAACATGTAATTTTAATTTATAGACAACAGAAGAAAATCAAAGAGATTTGCTATAAAATCTGTGACAAAATGATAAAAAGTTAAAATAATTGCATGTATTGAGCAGAACACCTAACATTGAAGATAATGGAGAGACCCCATAATAAATACAATAATCATACTGAGAAATTATAAAGTCATGAAGATGTTTGTTGTAAAATCTAAGACAGCACAACAAAAATATTAAAACAAACTATTCTAGTTTGAGGTATTTTGTGTCATGTGCCATATACCGACAAGGCGCGTGAGAAATAAATCCATGCAAAATAAATTCATGCAAAATGGTGCCCATTCGTATGAGAGTTGGGTTTGTTATCCTCACTGTTGGAGCATGAAGCCTACAACACCCGAAGAAGAAGAACTTTGGAGGTGCTCCTGTGCTGCTGAAATTGCGCTCCTGCGCCACTTTGGAGAGGCGGTGTAACCATGCCAGGATTGGCGTAGCTATGTTGCGGTCCCCGGTTCTAGGCTTATGAAACTGAGCAAATGAAATAATTACAACTCTTCAGGGTGTAACGGGTGTAACTATGCCGCTCAGACAATTGTTTTGGATTCGGTACTTAATTTTTGATTTGAGCGATGAAGAGTAATATTCTCGTGCGTGGTATTTCTCGACTGGAAATCTTCGTGAAGGTGAATTGTCAGAAGAGATTTCAGGAGGAGTGCTTTCTCCTGTGAGATCGAGAGAAAGATTTGGAACAAAGTTATGTAAGTTTTGTTGAGAGAAGATTTGAATGTGGCTCTGTACGTTACTCTCATTCATAGTAAACTTTTGGTGTGGTGTGGTTCCTGGTTTTTCCTGTTTTCATGTTTTTTCAGTAAATCTTGTTGTGTTTTTCTTATATTACTTTTTTATGCTTTTGTTCGATTTCTTTTATGTCATATTTCTCGAATCAATGTTCCTGCTTTCCGTAGTGTGATTTCGATTGTGACAAATTGAAACCCTCAGCGCATATTCCATCCCAACACCCAACCACCCATTTTTTGATTCCATAGGTTAAAGAGAAGAAACATAATTGAATATTCTAAGGACTCGTTTGGCATCACTTTTATTTTTTGTTTATATTTTTATTTTTTATTTTATTTTCGAAATCATATTTGATTGATATAAATTCTATAAATTTTTATATTTTTGTTTCTAGGAACATATCAAATTATTTTTAAAAACAATCAAAACACCTAAGAAGATGTTAGAGTGTTTTTAAAACAACTACCTCAATCTAACATCTTTTAATTTAAATCAAACATAAAAAAAATAAAATAAAAGTAAAAAAAAATAAAAAACAAAAAAGTAAAAAAAAAAAAATGAAGTGATCCCAACGGCCCCCAAGGAAATTCAACGTCTATTGTAGTCGCATATAGCTAGAAAGCCAAACAGTACTTACCAGAGGAGAATCAGTAGCAACCCAAGATTCAAATAGAGTCTGCGACGAATTGTCTGGATCTTGAACCTTCACAAATTAAAAGAAAAAAAAAAAAGAAAAAATAAGTAATGTTTCGGTTACAAAACCTAATAAAAATGCAGCATATATGCACATACTAAGAGGAAGTAATCAAAGCATATAGTATGCTAGCTTGACGTCATACACAATTTGAAGAAACTATATCCTGCAGCATTCAGATTGGCAGGCCCATGACCATTTTATGTTCTAATTTTGCTTTAAAGTGCTGATTTCAGCGCACATACTTCCCAACTATAGGAATTATTATAATTATCTCGGTTATAGTTAGTAAGATAATATATAAGAGCTAATAATAATCTGATGAGAATCAGGTGAGACATAATTCAAATAAAAAAGAGCAAACAAGATAAAGTGTCAAAATAATCCCCAGGCTATTTACAAGAGGCCATTTTAGACCTAGAGTATATAGAAGTGCCAAATTAGTCAACATACTCTTTAAATTGCGGTTGAAATAGTCCTTCGTGGAGATTATTTAGTCCAAAATAAAAGATCAGTCTAGGGATTAAATTGACATTTTATAGACTGGGACCAAAATGACCAGCTGCAAAAAGATCAACTCACAAAACATATGAAGGTTTTATGCAGACTCATCTAATTGAACGCTGTCATATTAAAATCATTGTATATTTCATTATAAATGTGGAGTTTTAAAGACCTAATCACATCCATAATCTCTCTAACCTATCTCACATCATGATGGCACCCTTCCTCCTGCCATAATGACCAAAAGGCGAAAACAATAAAAATTATAGTGCAGTCACAAAAATGCCCTTAACCATCCCAGTTTAACTGTACTTAATGAGTTTCTTTCCAGGACATAAACACAATTTAACAAAATCTTTAATGAAAAAGCGTGCCTGAAATTATTTGAAAGTCACAATTTTTCAATTCACTTTTTCTTAAATTAATGACCATTGCTTATGTGGCAAAATATTTTTGTGACTTAAGAAAATATTTAATCAATACTTTCATAAAAAGTTGTAACTGAAACAGTTAATCATAGAAGTAATAGTCATACATCTCTAAAAAAGTTTTTGTTGGAATATTTGCTTAGGAGTACCTAAAATTAAGGAATTAGTTTTATTTTCTTTAAATCTTGTTTTTAAAGCTTTGATTTCTTTTAGCTATTTTTATGGACGTTGATTAGGGAGCATTAATTACTTTCCTTTTTCTCTGCTTTGTATTGGGCGGCAATTTAAAATATATGTGCTGCCGTTTTTTTTGAATTTAGAACAATCAAGCTTCTTCATTTTTCTTTCTCCTCTTTCTCTTGTTCAAGAAACCTTCAATTGGTATCAGAGCTCATTTCTTAAGGGGCCTGTGTGTGCGAGCGGCTGTTATGGAGATCGACACCAGTTTTTCCTCGATTGTTCCACCCTTGTTCGACGGTGAGAACTATCGGATTTGGGCGATACACATGGAGACTTATCTGGAAGCCATGGATCTCTGGGAAGCAGTGGAAGAAGACTACGATATTCCTCCTCTTCCTGAAAATCCCACCGTGGCACAGATTAAAGAACAAAAGAAGAGTAAGACGAAGAAATCCAAGGCAAAAGCCT
>NW_018243152.1:9071-10528 GCF_001263595.1 Phalaenopsis equestris
TGCCTAAAATTAAGGAATTAGTTTTATTTTCTTTAAATCTTGTTTTAAAGCTTTGATTTCTTTTAGCTATTTTTATGGACGTTGATTAGGGAGCATTAATTACTTTCCTTTTTCTCTGCTTTGTATTGGGCGGCAATTTAAAATATATGTGCTGCCGTTTTTTTTGAATTTATAACAATCAAGCTTCTTCATATTTCTTTCTCCTCTTTCTCTTGTTCAAGAAACCTCCAGTTTTAACAAAAATTCAAAATAGAAACAGCTTATCAGAAAGTTAAGAATATGTTTAAAAATATTACTTGGGTACTAAAGTGTCTAAAATTAGTATTTAGCTACACATAAGAAATATTGAATTCTGGATCAAACAATATATATAATAATTAAGTTAAATAAAGAAGGAGCCACCATTTTTGCTGCCTTTTTGAGAAGTTCATCAAGTTGTGGGGTTGAGGAAGCATGGAATCCATGATTAGATACTGCATAGTCCATGTTAAGATAAGCTACAGCTCTTGAGGCTAAAATCTCTCTGTTATCTTCAACCCATTCCGTTGAACCAATCTGTAGTAAAATCGATGCCATATTCAGCAAGACAGGACAAAAAATGAAGCGTAAAGCTGACCAAGAAGAAGAACGGTAGAGGAAGAGAGACCAAGTGATACTCTTCTGCATCCCAACTACACAATATAATGGTTCTACGAGGTTTCCATCCTTCTTTTTGCAGCTTGGCCAATCTTTGGGCAACCTAAGAATGCACAAATAAAAAAAATATTTGCAATAAAATTATGTTAGGCTAATCGATCTAACGTTCCTCAATATTTTTTCTCCAAGGAAAACTTACCCTTTCAATGCAAGAAGCTCTAGCTTCAAATATGTCAAAAACCTTAGCACCTGAAACATTGCTTTTTACAAATCTAGCACCCTTTTTCATCCAATTTTCAAATTCTCACTCAAACATAAAAAAATTCATGATAAAAACTCAAGCCATATTTTTCATTTTCATAAAATTCTCAATGATTTGATCATGACACATATAAATACATCAGTTCAGTAGTTCAAAAATATCACTTGGATGCTAGATTTTGTAAATTGGATGCTAGATTTTGTAAATATCAATGTTTCGGGTGCTATGGTAATTATCCCAAAACCTTAGGGCCAGTTACATATATAGCACCCGAAACATTGCTATTTATATCCCTTCTTTCATTATCTACATAAAAATTCAAAATCTTTCCAAAGCCTATAATCATTTTCTTGCATTTTAAAAAAATTACGATACTAATTTGAACCTTAACATATAAGAAAATAAATTTACGAAAAATTCTAGATATCATTATCTATCAAATGTTAGAATACCTTATGGTTATCTTTGATTTGAGGAATGTAAAGGTAATTAAATTTCCATGTAAAAAAACAATGAAATGAAATACAAATGTATAAGTGATTATGATACAATAATCATC
>NW_018243153.1:0-845 GCF_001263595.1 Phalaenopsis equestris
GTTCGCCCTGTTCTTTTCGCTTCTTTGACGAGTGGGATGATTTTGGCTTACCCTTCGAGGAGCCTTGGAGGTTCTCCTCGATGAGTATGTGCTTGTTTGTCATCTCTAACACTTCTGCAAAAGTAGTAGGTTTAAATAAATTTTGGTCATAATTAAACTATGTGCTTTGAACTCTTCACTTCAAAGTTGTTCTGGCTATTTTAGACATTAGATTTTTAACTTCCAACATCTTATTCTGGAAGTAGGTTACATAGGCCTGTAGGCTCTCATTCTCTCCCTACTTGATGTCAAGCAAGGTGTTCGAGTCTTTCCTCAGTTTCTGCATGTCTGAGAAGTATGATATGAATAGTCTTTTAAACTCATAATAATTCGAGATGGTCTCGGTTGGTAGGTCGTTAAACCATCGAAGAGTTGATTCCTTCAAGATGGTTAAGAAGAGACGACATATTATGGGGTCGTCAATGTGGAGCAGATTGATTGATGAATCGAACGACACTACATGGTTGATTGGCTTTGGAGGTGTTCCAGTGAGAGATCCTTAGATTGGACGGCAGTAGCACCTCTTTAATTTGACGAGTAAAGACCCGTCCTGCTATTGGTCTGACGGGCACTCTTATCTGCTCTTTCCATCACCTGTTCACCTGCACATACGCAATTGTGTCGGTGTGCTGGATAGGTGGATTCCATGGTGGGAACCTTTAGGGACAAATCTTCTGAGGTTCCACTTCTAAGCGATGCGCTTGGTCGTTCCTCTAGGTGATTGTCGCCTAGAGAACCTCTGATTGCCCCCATCATGAGGGTCATCTGAGCTTGTAAGCCTTGAACCTGCACTTGGACGTCTATTT
>NW_018243154.1:0-318 GCF_001263595.1 Phalaenopsis equestris
TGTCATTTTATTATAATATTATATTAGATTAATTTAATTTTTTTTCTTTTAAAATAAACAAGATAACTCGTGAGCCGGCTCGAATTCATAGACTTAAGTTTGTGCCTGATAAAATAAATCAAGCTCGAGCAGAGGTGGTTGAGCTGACTCAACTCGTTAACACTTTTAGTTCATAAATAAATATAGCGACCAAAAAAAATTATTAACATCTAAATGATTATAAAAAGTTAGAAAAAATATAAGAATGATATATTTAAATTTTTACACTTGTACAAAAAGAGGGTTTATTGTGCTAATTTAAAATATTAAAAATTTAAA
>NW_018243155.1:0-3019 GCF_001263595.1 Phalaenopsis equestris
CGAAGAACTGAAGCAGTCGTTACAAGAGAAGACGAGTGAGCTCGACGAATGTTTGCTTGAGCTGCAACTGAAATCTGATGCTTTTAATATGGAAAATAGAAATTCTGAGGAGTTAAAGCAGCTGTTAGCTGAGAACAAAGATCAGCTGGAGAATTGCCTTCTGGATTTGCAACAGAAATCAAAAGATTTACAGTTTTTTACTGAGAAGAACTGTGAGCTTGAGAAGTGTTTGTTTGATCTCAAACGAAACAGCGATGCTTTGAAGCAAGCATTAGCTGAGAGAGACATTGAAATTGAGAAATCCCTGCTCGAGTTGCAGGAGAAAACCTTTTTTGCATTGAATACTCAAAACTTGGTTAGTTCTTTGCAGGAATTGGCCTCAAGTAGAGATAAGGCCCTAAAGGACATAGAGGAGAGTACTCATGATATTGATTTCCCTCATGATCTCATTTCCTTGGATATCGTGGATAAAATTAGGTGGCTTGTAACAAAAGCACGTATATCCGCTGAGATTTTAAAGGAACATCAGAGAGCCAAAGATGTTTTTTTTTCTGTTGGTGCGCTAGAAGCTGTTTCATCAACAACTGAATTAGATTCTCAAGTTGAGTGGCTTGTGAGATCTTTCACTCAATCTAAGGATGAAGTTAGTAAGCTGCAGAGTAAACTCAAAGAAGTTGAGATCATCTTTTAATTAAGCTTGAAGAACTCAAGGTCGATCATAAAAATTTTGCAGAAAACCTGGCAGTAATTTCATCTGAAAAGGAAAGATTTTTAGAATTTCTAAAAGAGGTAACTGAAACCAAGCTGGATGATCAGCTTTCTGTTGACACGGATGCAATGTTGGAGAAATCCATTGTTTATCTCAGGGAAAAGATGAAATTATCCTTGAATGATCATTGGAAGCTGGAAAACATGCAAAAATTATTGCATGTAACTTCTGTTGAACTGACATTATTTGAGAAAATTGTTGAAGAACTGCTAATGGATGGATTGAAGATGACAAGTCTGTCTGAGGAATTAGGGACAGCATTGAAGGAAATTTATGCTTTGAAAAACGAGAAGGAATCCATGAAACTTGAACTAGAGCGACTTGAGGAGAAAAACTCTCTCATCAGGGACAAACTTTCTATGGCTGTGAAGAAAGGAAAGGGATTGGTGCAAGAACGTGAAGGATTTAAATTTGCTCTGGCTGAGAAAAGTTCTGAAATTGAGAAGCTGAAGGAAGATTTACAGCTTCAGGAGTCCAAAATCTGTGAATACAGGGAACGAATTAAGAGTCTTTCTGCTTACCCAGAACAGGTTCAAAAGCTGGAGGTCAAAGTTGCTTCCTTGAAAGATGAAAAAGAGCAGACTGAACATTTTTTGAATGAAAGCAAACAAACCTTGAAAAGATTAGTTGATTCTATCAATGATATCGCTGTCCATACTGACAAAATTTTTGAAGCTCCTATAGAGAAGGTTGAATGGATTGCGAGGCGGATCAATGAAAGAGAAATTGCTAATGCTAACTTAGAACAGGAGCTAGAGAAAGTAAAAATAAATGCTGATTTGAATTCTAACGAGTTAGCTGAAGCTCTTGAGACTCTGAAGTCACTAGAGATGGATTTACACAATAAAGAAGAACTTATTCATGATATTTATGATGAAAAGAACACCATCGAAGTTAGTAAAACTAAAGTTGAAGAAGAGTTACACAAAGCAAGAGAGGAAAGCTTCATGCAGGCAAGCAACCTAGCTGGTGCTCATGCAGCCATGAAATCTCTGGAAGATGAGTTATTATTTGCAGAAGATAAACTTTCTGCACTTGATTCAGAAAAGAATATAATTGTATCAAAAAAAAATCTTGAGATTAGTGCTTTAAATGCCAAATTAGCTGAATTGATGGAGCTCTCTAAAACTCAGGGTAATTCAGAAAACCAGTCAGCTGAGGAGCTCTCCAAAACTCAGGGTAATTCAGAAAACCAGTCAGCTGAGCTTCTTTCCGAGCTCAGAAAGCTCCAGATATTTATGACAAATGAGGGATTATTTCGCTTAATGCTTCAACAATTTCATAATAAGGTGGAGGGTTTAAAACATGTGTGGATGCTGGTTCAGGACATTCATGATAATGTGACGGCAAAGGGTCTACATATTCACCCTGACATGGAGGTGCATAGAAATTTAATCCCGTTTTTTCACCCACAACCCTTCTGTTCATTTTCTTTCTATATGGTTCAGTTCTACTTTTATGTTGGCAAATTTACATACGTAGCACCTAATTCTTATTTATTTACGTTTTCATATCTAAACTTCTATATTTATATACATGCCAACTTGTTGCTTTAAATTTATGCATGAAAACATGGATTTAACTTTGAAAAAGTGTTAATAGTGCTATTTTTTATGTGATATTAAACATTTGAGTGCTATGTATGTAAATATTAAAGTTTAGGTGTGAGATATGTAAATACATAAGAATTGTGTGCAATTTATGTAAATTCCCCTTCTGTGTTTTTTCCTCTACAACATAACATTTGTAGTTGTTAGCGAGAGTGGGTGAGACTTCAGTAGTAGTTAGGTTTTCTTCATTGCAATCAATTTTTGTTGTCATGATTTGGAGCTAATTGAAGTTATTGAACATCCTTCTCACAAATGCAGGAGTTAGACTCGCGAGAGGAATTCTATTTTGCTAGGAAGATGAATTACCATAGAATGAGTTCATGAATCTAATTAATGCTATGTTTAATATTCCTAGATGGGTGGTAATTCATCATAATATGGTTTCTTAAATTTGAATGATAATTGTCTAACATGATCAAATATTGATGTACGTTTGATCTCATCACAGTTTAATTCAACGATCCTTAAAGCATAGATTACTACTTTAATTATGCTCTCCTTTTCAAAAGCATGTTGCTTCAAAAAATGCATAGCTTTTTGAACTATTAGGTGTGCTTGATTCTTTTTGTCGTGGAAGGGGGGCTTTTAGGCTTGGTAGGTTTTAGATTGATCACCTAGCCAATCCTCTAAGGCGTAGGTA
>NW_018243156.1:0-500 GCF_001263595.1 Phalaenopsis equestris
AGGTGTGATGGTCGTTGATGTAAATCTTCAAATCGAAGAGATTATTCATGGCTATCAGTAGACTGTAAAGTGTAGTTATGAGTTGCAGTGGAGGCGAAGAAGACGGAAGAAAAAGTGTACTGTATAGAAGAGGAGCATAGAAATCTATCAAAGATGTGGTCTTTTTGGCTTCATATCGAATGCTCATAGACAGATTCGTGCATTTGAAATGCTCGGGTACGCTGGCATATATATAAGGCTAAAATCTTGATAAAGATATTCAACCTAAAAGGGTGTTTGATAGCCAATTTTAAGTAGGATTAAGGTGCACATATAATGTAAATCCACCGAACATAATTTTATGGTTGTTTATCTTGCCGTCTCTTAAATCAAAATTTTCCAGCGTCGTAACGTAAATCTTGGATTTACTAAATCTTATCAGGAGGTGGAGTTAAAGGATTTACAGTGGACGAACGTCTGCCTCAGTTCTTCCACCAACCTTGTCTCTTAATTCTAGCTCG
>NW_018243157.1:0-3159 GCF_001263595.1 Phalaenopsis equestris
TCTCAACAAGACGAATTCAACGAGCCTAAGATCACTCACTTTTGATATTATTAAGACGCTCAAATGTTCACTAAAAATTGTTTATCGAGAAAAAATCTTTGAGTCAGACGATGGAGTGGTTCAAATATCTTTCTTATTTGCAAAGATACCTCTCCCAAACTCTATAAATAGAGACATACCTTTGCGTGAAAGGGGATCTAAAAATAGGCTTGAAGAAGGACCGGGAGAATAAGGATTGAGGAGGAAGAGCTAGAGCTTGAAACAAGATCACGAGGAAAAGGAGATGAAGTCCAATGTTACACACCTAAGGTCCAATGACTGCTACCCAATCCTGCAGTCATCGACCACCACTTGTTGGCCGTTGTCAACCACCATCAACCACCACATGCTCGTTGCAACGAAACCCCTTGCAGAATCATGACGTGTGTTGTGGAATCTAAGCATACATTGCAGAGTAATGAAACACACTACGGAGCAGTGCAACGACGTGCGTTGCATACGGAGCAACTGACCATCTTGAAGATGATCTATCAGCACACTCTAAAAACAATATAACAATGCAACACACAATGATTTCTTACAACTATTGTACTTATAATTTGGCGACCTTCTCCGTACTTCTGAAGCTCTCTCATCACTTCTCAGCACTACGACCTATGTGACCAACAATGATCTATGAGATCCACAACTGATGCAGCTCCTAACTTTGAACCCAACAACTGTTGGATAATATCACAACTTACTACTATGGCCTACGTGATTAACTGCGAGCTACGCGAACCATGGCTCATGCAGCTCCAAACTCCAGCCCCTGTGGCATACATAAGTTATCATTGTTCACCACTACGTCCTACACGATAAACTTTGGCCAATGTTGCTCATATCCTTTGCAGCTCCCTACTACAACACATGCGACTAACTGATGCTTCTAAAGCAACCATTTATGACCCACATGACCAACAACAAAATTGGCGTTTAACTACAACTTTTATGACAAGCTGAAGTTATAACCATTGTCTATAATATTCACATTGGACTACTATCTCTATAGTTGTTGACTATGGCCCCCTTGCAGCCTACTTTCGCTGAGAACTATTTTTTTAGTGTCAAATTATTTTTATTATCGATGAACTACTATTCTACATTCACAATGATCAACTTTGTATTAGTATTTTTCCTAATTTAAGAGAAGAGTGAACTAACATACTCACCATTCAAAATAGATTAATTCAACCGGGCTAATCCTCATGTTCTTTTCAACTTTCCAGGGTTTTCTATGTAAAGGTCGAAGTGTCTCCTCCGACTTACTTCCCTTTAACTTGAGTGTGTGATAAATTTTTGTGCAACACTAAGATGCTAAATAGTTTCTCTACCGTCACGTAGCTACCAACACACATCAATATATATGTCCGTCTTTTGTTTTCATAAGAGAAATTTACATAAATATTATAAAATTCTTATGTATTTACATCCCTAACAATTAAATTGAATATTTAAATTTATAGCTCATTGATATTTTAAAACATTTCATGAAAAATGTGCATTTCAATTTTAAAATATTATTTATTATTATTAATATTATTTATGTGACTTCAAAATTTTATGTACAGTGCAAGTGCATGTAAATAGGAAGTGTGGGAGTCAATGAAAGACTTATGTGATTAGTACAAGTATATGAATGAGATAGGAGGAATTGTGTGCTTGGTATATAAATGTCCCCATTTTATAGTCGCTTTGCTTGTCTCACCAAAAAAGTAGTAAATATTTATTATTTTTAAATATTTTTTTTCCTTATATCCAATATAGTTATCCAAAATTATTCTCTAATTTTTTGTCATTTTTTGGCATATATTCCACTTCACATTGTGAAGCCATACTTCACTGCGATGCTTTTGATTCTAAGTTTTAAGGGTGATGTGAATGCAGGACTCACTATTATTATTATTATTATTTAAATATTATTCTCAAAATTGTTGATGTTGTGGTATTATTTATTCCATTTCACACGTAAATCTGTACATACTTGTGATGCCTTTGATTTTCTTTTTTTAAAAATTGATAGGGTATGTTTGGCGTAACTGCAGTTGGGCTGCCCCAGGAAGCTGCTGCGAGGAAGTTGTTGCGAGAAGGTGACTGTCTGTTTGTTGCGGCTGTGTGAAAACTATTGTGGGATAGTTGTTTCTGGAAGAATGACTATTTTGCCCATGTTTAGTGAAGCTGTTTAAAACAGAACTGTGATAACGACATATTTGGTACTTCATAAGCAAAAATTCATTTCAAAACACAAAAAAAGTTCAAATACACAACTCACTAAACAATGAGTAAAGTTCATTTTATACAAGAAAAATAGGAAAGTTTATATATGAGAAATGTAAATACCTAAGAATTATATGCTACCCATGTAAATTTCCCGATAAACTCATTGCTCGTCAGCAAGATAACAGGTCTGGCCGTGCACCTCAACAACCACCATTTTACGCAACCTATTTGCAAGGATGGACAGTTCATCAACAACCTTGGCAAACAGATCTGATGCTTCCTGCCAAAACCGGTATTTGGGTATGTATACTGAATTACTTTTATTCTTTCACTTTCACACTCCATGAAATTTGATACAAATATGTTGAGATTTAGTGTAACTCTTGTGAATGATCTAAAAATTAGGAGACTGAAGTTCAAAACACATCCTAATAACTAGCCATTAATTTATAATATATTTATATATTTAAAATGATTGTAATGGCTCTCCCAGAAGGCAATAAATCCATACAAACATCAGTCCAAAAATGGCTGACTTAATTGGACTTCTAGATATAGATTGATTTGCTTTGATTTCACACAAGTGAATATGTTATAATATATATTGACTAGCTGAGGTTGTTGCAATACGCGGCTTCGATACTACAACTGTCGCCAAGGGGTTTCTTGTAAATTTTTCCTTAATTTTTTATTTTTTTTTTAATTTCGTTATATATATAAATTGACATCATGCATGATGAGACTTTGATGGTGACATTTAACGTCCGGAAAAATGGATAAGAGGAATGACACTATGATGTGTAAAGTGATAAAAAAAAATATAATAATAATAATAAGGGATACTAACATACAATCCAGACAATTATATTTATTTATATATTAGTTGAATCTTAATTTGTT
>NW_018243158.1:0-462 GCF_001263595.1 Phalaenopsis equestris
TCTCAACAAGACGAATTCAACGAGCCTAAGATCACGCACTTTTGATATTATTAAGACACTCAAATGTTCACTAAAAATTATTTATATAGAGAAAATCTTTGAGTCGGACGATGGAGTGGTTCAAATATCTTTCTTATTTGCCAAGATACATCTCCCAAACTCTATAAATTGAGCCATACCTTTGCGTGAAGGGGGATCTAAAAATAGGCTTGAAGAAGGATTGGGAGAATAACGATAGAGGAGGAAGAGCTAGAGCTTGAAACAAGATCACGAGGAAAAGGAGATGAAGTCCTATGTTACACACCTAAGGTCCAACGATTGCTACCCAAACCTGCAATCGTCGACCACCACTTGTTGGCTGTTTGAATCAATCGTCGACCAACCACCACATACTCGTTGCAACGAAACCCCTTGCAGAATCATGACATGTGTTGTGGAATCTAAGCATACATTGCAGAGTAA
>NW_018243159.1:0-7511 GCF_001263595.1 Phalaenopsis equestris
CTCCACTAAAGCTGTCCTCATTGTCTATATGTGCACTTAAATGACAAATATAGATAAAAGAAAATCTAATCCATGCTTAGATAAAACCATATTTTTCTAGATCACATCCATCTATCATGATTTTTTTTCTAACATTCTTCTAGAAAGCAGTTCACCATACCATCTAATGAAAGCTACAAGTTTTTAAAATATTACAAGTATTGTCATTCTTAAGCATAAATTAAATATACTTGAGATCCAAATAAACCAAAAGCAATGATAGCAACTTCAATTCAGAATAAACAGAGAGAAACCCAAAATAACAGATCCAGATCAAAACTTTAGCCAACAAAAGAATTTACATATGCATATCAGAACTATCTAAATCAGAATATAATTAGGCATATGGCGCTTGACGGATGATCATGTCTAACAGAGTGATACCTAAAAAAGCCACAACAGAAAAATAAAGCCTGCAATAATTTTCCATTTAACCTTCTTTTTGAACAATCTGTTTCTGGATGTGACTCAAGGACATCTCCATGACCTAAAAATAACCACTTGCTCCCAAATGTCTCAAACTACTATGTTCAAACTATCATTTATGAGCCTAATAGATTTGAGTACATGAATCAAAGACTAAAAAGTTGAGCCTAGGCAACGGTTACAATATCAAGTATTATAACATCGTGACCCTTCATCTGTAGCAAATAGTCCCAATTCAGTATGTATTTTTCATTACTTTAATGTGATATTAACAGTTTTGGCCTAGGTAAATGTTATAATATGAAGTGATATAACAATGTCACACTTAATCTGCAGCCATTATTCCTAAATCAGGATGTATTATTTATTAATTTAGCATTATATTGACCATCTGATAAACCAAATAATACTTCTAGTTATGCATGTTATTAAACTGTGTGTTCTTCATTGATGGTGCTACAAATCTGCCCCCATATTCTAATTTGGTGCATTTGAAAATTGCCAGGAGACATGCACCCTGTATGCCCCTTTATAATTGCCTCACTCCCGTCATCTATTTTCTCTACTGCAGAATTAAATACAAAGAATAATCTAACAGCCTTTCAGACCCACTTTGGAAAACTCCCTCCTACATTAGGGAATTCAAAAAATTTATAATTCTTCTTAGCAAGTTGCTATTTACATGTATTCCCTCAATGTTTTAAAGTTCCACATACCATAAGACAGCATATGTGCTACATAATTTAGACATTTAGTTACTACATTCATATCTCGATTTCAATTCTCCGGATCTCTATTCTCTTGTTAGCAGGGACATTTGCATGCGTTAAGATTAATGAATTATTTAACAATGGTTCATACAAATCAGGATAAAAACAAAATTTGTAAGTTGCATTTAGAATTTAAATCTACTGATAAATCAATTAGTTCTTCTTGTAATGATAACATTTCAATTTTTTTTTTAAATTCCATTGGTAATTTAGCCACACTATATTGTCAGATTTTGAGAACATTGCTACAGTTATAAATAAAATTAATTAGAGCCAAATATATTATTTAATTATTTATTATTTCATAAAAATGATTAGCATAACAATGTGATCAAGTTTTGCAGTTGATGATGATTCAACCATAGACAGAATAAACAAGAATACTAAGTCCTCATGTATGCTAGAAACTAAACCAAACCAATGAAATTGTTCAAGGGAGAATGGATAAAGTTACAGATTGTACACTAATAAAGAAAATCCTTACTTTACCAGGCACAACATTCCATAGATACATGTAACAATATGTATTAGGATAATAAAGCATATAAATAAGCAAATAGATAAAAATTTATAAATACCGTATCCACAAACTTTAAAATATGTGAGGACAACTTCATGAAAAAGTGATTTAACAGAGAGGGAAGATAAGGGAGATCCTAAATAATATTAATGAGAGATACCTAGTAAGAATGTCATAAATTTACCTCAAAATTGTGCTCACAATGCATCCAGTCCATTTCCAAAAGGAGTCCAGTTGTGATATATTATACTAAAATAAAATAAAAAAATAAAGACATGCTAAAGAATGATTCAAACACACATTGGAAAGAGGAAGTGTGTTCATGTGTCATCTATATGATCCATGAAAGAGAGATGACAAGAGGAATAGAATTTCTAGTGTTCCTTATTTGATGAAGAAGAACTCCTTAGTCAGCTTGTTGGGATGGCTAAGAGGGAGGGGATGGGGGTAATGGACAAGTGTGAGAAGGAAAGATGAGATAGGTAAAATAGTAGGGAAGGGATATAAGGGAGAGTGACAGCCACCACTTGAAGAGAAAGGGTAGATAAGGGGAAGGAAGCTTATGAGAGAAATGGGGCTGCTTTCATTCATTCAATCATAATTAAACATCAGTACACTCTTCCGTTCCTTTTAATAGAAGAGGGCCCCCCTAATTAAAATATAGTGAAATTAAAACTTAAAACTAATTGAAATAAAACTAACATAAAACATCATGATGTCCTATCATCATATAAAGCATCATATATTCGCTCCATAATCCTCCTGCATCACAAGCTCAAGTGTTCATGTGTCTGAGAAGTCAAAGAGAACCTTCGGAAGTGTTTGTCATTTAGAAGTCACCTTAACATCATATCAATTGAATAACAAAAAACTATTTAAATGAATTATCAAAATCAGTCAGCTTGTGTTCAAACCTACAATTATTTTTTCCATGAATGGCATAAGAAACATAACATTTACAAAACTGCTTTTCAACCTCTCTTAGCTAAGAAGTCACAGAATAAATTCAATTAATCCAAGACAGAAAAACTTTGTTACAAATAGGCTGCAAGCAAATTTATCATTATATTATTTACATATTAAAAGAATAATTCAAAATATTACGCATGCTACTAGCTGAATCAAGTCATAGCTTAAGCCTCGCTTATTGGTAAATTTCAAAGTAAAGCTTGAATTAAACCATGTACGTTTCAGAAGTATCAAGTTACATTTATAACATGTAGTACTATGATGAATAATTGATTTTTTTAGATAAATTAAAATTGCTTTGAATTTATAGTTTCTTTGAAGTAGATCACCAAAAATTTAAAACAAAATCCGACGAAGAGCCCTTCATTTCTACACTACATTAAACAAAGTTAACCCTCCAACCATATTCTCCTCCTAACTTCTCCCTTTCTCTTTCTCTAACTCTAAATTCCATTTCCTTCCCCTTCCCCTTCCCCTTTAATTGTCTTACCATCTTCACCTTACAAGTTCACAAGAGACTTTCCCTCCATTTTTCCAGCTACACCAACAAGCCTACACCATGAGGCCATCCTATGGAAAAACCAATTTCTCTTCCAGGTCAAATAAAGCAGCCACCTTCCATTTCCCAAAATTTATGGCCATCTACATGCTCACTCAAGCATCCATGAAGTTCCAAAGACCCCCACTTCCTAATTGACGGTCTTCTATCAAGGGCAAGCATGATGACGATGAAGTTCAATTATTTTTCTTATTTTTCTATAGGATTGAGATTACAGTCTTTTGATATGAGAGTGATTGATAACGATGATGTAGATCAGTTTATCTTAATATCCCTTTCTTCCTTAACTTGTTTCTTGATTTTTGTTGTTTTGATCATTTCTTTATATACCTACAAAAACTCCACTGACAAGCCCCTCTTTTGATGTATTCTCATTTATGTTGTTTTCATTTGAATGCCCAAACGTAGCTACAAACCTATTGATTATAGCTGCCAACTACGCTCACTCTAATGCCCATTCTCTAATTTGCATTCATAATATGAGGACAAGAAAGGCTGCATTAGCTTTCAACTAAGCCCAAACACAACCATTATGCCAAGTTCTTACGCTCAATATGCACACCAAGATCAATTGTTGATTTGCCCTGCTATTGCACTTACTCCATTGTTGAGCTAATCCGTGTCAAATTTGTGTTATTCCATTGTCAGTTGTACAAGACTGAGTCGCATGCAACTTTTTTAACATGCAACTGCTCAACACATATCGTGGTTTTTCCAACCCATGCATATTCATCTCACAAATTGCACATCACCTCCCTCATTCACAACACTACATTCTTAATTCAATTCACTCAATTACACAAATCTCACATTACACCTCCGTTAGTGCTATGTTGATGTCTCTACTACACAAATGCCCATGAAATGAACCTATTGCACCAAGCATCCACTCATACAAATTGTGCTTGTGTGTGTGCCCACTCCCAACCGAAGCTATCAACACCAACAAAGCCCAGCTTCCTACAACAACCATCCATATACCACGAGGCTTGTTATGCATGCATATTCAAGTATTTATGTGCCCTATTACACATAATGCCCCCAATCATCCATTCCACAACTGCAACAGTAGCACCCATGTGCAATTATGTCGGTGCAATGTCATACCACACTATTCAAACCATACAATTACAATTCTAATGATGTCACCCCACTCTAGTAGCATACATTATGAACTAATTTCTAAAGCATGCATTACTCTAATTAGGATGAAAACTTATTAACTCACGTGGCTCCCCATATAATGATCAATCTCTTTCTCAACCTTATAATTAGGCATACATAAATTTATAAATTAAAACGTAAGTAGAAAATCTCATAGGGAAAACACAAACTCAAAGTATTCTTAACAAAATGAATTAATGTTTTATATGTTTAACGAAAAATTTACAAACATTCAAAAATTTTGAATAAGGCCATTAATACATCACTTAGCATTATTATCATCACCCCAGTGATGAACTTCTAATTATCATATTGCACATTGTTACATGTGTGCGTGCACACCGTCATCCCACCACAGCTATGTGAGTCAATCGAGCCTACTCAATATCATGACCACAAGCACACTGGGAGTCTCATTACACATGCAACCTCAAGCACCAGTGTATTCTATTACACCTAATTTATATGCAAGCAACCCTCTACAACTATGCCCAATAGCTTCTGATAAAGAACACGTCAGGATGTCTTCATCATTTAAAATTGATCAAAGGAATATTTGTGATGATCCATGAAGGATCCATATAAAATAAGAAAGATCAAAAAAATTTCTACAACACAATTACATCACAAAGATTGGCATGCAATTATTCAACAAAACCAGGGCGAGGGCACCATTAGCCACCATAAAGCCATAATATGTTTTCATTATTTACTACCATGATCATTATAAAAGTACAACAATATGCCAATCATAATAGAACCATTCATTTTATGGATGAGTCCGCCAAATCCATGCATGAAAAAACTTGCCCAACAATCTCTACCCACAAAAGATGGCTTCTCCCTCCCTCCCTCCCTCTGAAGAAGGGTGATTTATGGAGTAGCTAGATAAGGAAAGCTTGAAACAATTTTAATTCCCAAATAAAACAAGCAAATGGCTAACCTCATGAATACTCAAATTTTGCCACTCTTCTCTCTTGGAACAAGGCTTAATTTATAAAGTAGCTATAAATGGGAAGCTTTAATGGAAACAATTTCAAATTTTCAAATCAAATAAGCACAAGGCCAGGCAAAGCTAAAATTAAGGAGTTGCAACAAAGAAGCCTTGATAAAAGCATTTCCAAAATTTAAATTAATTAGCACATGGCTAGCCCCAATGCACTAAAGAAATATTTTTCTTTATTTTATCCATATGAATAATAGCCTTTTACTATAAACTAAATTGTGTGTATGATGTGGAAGGCTTTGTGTATCTTTTCGCTAGGGCAAGATGACTCTATCCTATGAGAATCTAGGTAAGCCACCCATCAAATAATATTGTCTTTATTTCAATCGTTAACAGAGCATGTAGATTTCTTAACATGATTACACTTCTTTTTTCCATAGTTCATGATTATGTTATCTCCTTCTTATATATCTAGCTTCGGCTTCCACTTTTTATTCCATCATGCCCAAGCTTCACTCATAGGATATTGGGTTCATGTTCATAATATCCACACCAAGGTAAAAAGCTCTTAATGGTATATTTAAATGTTCCATAGTCATAGCTAGCAAATAATTCAAGGCTTCCCTCAAAAAATTCACTTCTCACAATAAATGTGGTGAGGCATTTCCTGTCTCGCCATCTAATCTCTCCTCCAACTCTCATCCCTTATCACCTAGCCTTCGCAACTCCAATGCACATGTATAGCGACTTTAGTGACTCTATCAAAGCAACACGTACCCTACTGTATGCACAACAAATACTTGCACCTCTTATGATGGCATCCGGCTTATGCCAAATATAACTTGAATTAATTACTTGAACATGCATGAAACTAATTAAAGGGAGAACAAATGTCTTCCACGACTCCTCATATTATGGTAAATCTTATTCTAACACTCATGACTCAATTTATACTATACAATAAAATAGCATTTAGATCATCTTATAGGGAATGCACAAACTAAAAATACACCGTAAAATAGTTTGATGAAACTAATGCTTTATATGTTCAACAAAGAGGGTGTTATAGATCATAAAAAGATTTTGAACATGTCTACAAATAACATGTTTCCATGTGGCATATAATCGGCAAAAAAATAATGTACTGACAACACCTATACAAATCATGATTTAACAAAAAATATCATCAAGCTAATACTATAGGGTATCAAACTGGCCAACAAACAAAAAATCACCACATAATAGCCTAATTCTCTACAAGCCTTCAAACAAACAGTTAGCCTACTACATCAATTCATTTTCTAATGCCACTATGGTGTGGAAAAAAAAAAGAATGAAAAAGGAGAAGCTATTTATCAATGCATTAAGAATGCAAAAAAGAGAAGCTGTTTAGATCACTCTTCAACCACAATAAAAAAATTCTCAATATCAAATGCATATTATGCAGTTCCCAAGGGTATTCATAAAGTACAATGTTGACAATCTATTTAAAAACAGCAGCAGTAAGTAGAAGAGGGAAAGCCATGCTTCAATTACTAAATGATACCACTACAAGGAAGCCTAGAAATTACACCTTACTGTTTTATCTACTATCTTTTTAACAAACAGAAAAAATGTAATGCACCAACTGAGATCATTAAGGAAAAAGGCTCCATAGGATCATAGTAAATCAGTCCCTACACCATGGGCTTATGCTTTTAAGTTCACATTTTTCTTCTGCAATTGTATTCCTACAACATCAATTTAAGAGATTCCCAAACCCCCGCCCCCCCTCCCCCTCTCACTCACCAGTAAGATGTGCATATCACAGTTCAATCTTCAAAAATAACAAATGCATAAAATTACAAGTACAATGGTCAAACAGATACCATCTAAAAAAGTCCTACATAAGATCATGGCACATTAGTCCCTGGGTTTACACTTCTAAAATCCTTTTTTTCCCCCAAGATTACTACCCCTATGACAAATTAAGAGATTCCCTCAGTTACTCACGAGTAAGATGTGTATATTCCACTTAAGTTTTCTAGAACAGCAAATGGTTAAATCAATGCCTTCCTTTCTCATTTTCATTGAACAACAAGGGCTACCTGTCACGGACTAACTTTCCTCAAGTCACCC
>NW_018243160.1:0-716 GCF_001263595.1 Phalaenopsis equestris
TATACTACTTTACAAAATATTTAAGAAAATAAAAAATATCTTTTATGACATCATTACTTTTGCTCGCTAAAGCAAATTTAGCATGCATGAAAAATTAAAATATTTGGATGAAAACTTATAAAGGTTCACGGGTTAGTTGCATGGGTCGAGGTTAGGGATTGCCCTCCTTGGATTGCCAGGTTCGTAGTTTTTACCCGTGCTTGGTTACACGTGCTTGGAATTGTAAAGCACACAGCCCAGCTCTGAGCCCCCATCATTACTAAAGTCCTATGCTTAGCTCTAATCTTCCATATGTGACAACAAATTTTATTTTATTCGATTCAGGTTTTTCTCATGGTTTAAATAAAGTTTTCTCGTATGGGATTTTCTCATGATTTGTTTAAGTTCCAAAAGTTTCATTAAATTTCCTGCACTTATCCTTTTGTAGCGGTAGCAGAGGCCCAGGTACACAATATTATGTTTTATTTTCTTTTTTTATTACACTATAATTCTATGCATATTATTTACAATACCTCTTAAAATAGGACAACAATACCCGGGTTATATAAAAGGTACACAATGACAGGACGCCGACCAAACCATCTGCATGCACACTTTAAATCTAAACCCTAAACTTGTAATAGTTGTGATAAGAAGCTTGGAACAAACTTCGTGGGCAGAACAACGAGGATGCAAGAGAAAAACGTCTTAAAGAGAGCAAATAAGATCTTTAACAA
>NW_018243161.1:0-364 GCF_001263595.1 Phalaenopsis equestris
TAATCCCACTATGTGGGGTCGGCTACATGAATATTATAATTAAAATGGCATTCTTTGAAGTCTATTTTAGCCCTCCATGAAAAGATTCAGGGTACTAATCTGGGGACTAATCTGATGCTTTTATTGACTATGGGGCAAAAATGCCTCATATAAATGGTCAAGGGACCATTTTGACACTTAATATTTTTATCTATGTATACCACTTTATTGCTAGGGTAAAACTTATCGAAAAAATCATGACTTTATAAAAAATTATCTTAATTTATTAGAATTAAATGAAAATATAACACTAAATAAGACGCAGTGGAGAAAAATGATTCATGTAGCCTACCTCACTTAGTGGGATAAAGGTTTTGTTGTTGTT
>NW_018243162.1:0-417 GCF_001263595.1 Phalaenopsis equestris
ACTTCTTCATTTTCTCCCACTTAGTTATTCTCAATCTCTTCTCTTCTCCTCTGCATTTGTCGATTTTCCCACCATAAGAAAGCATTCTTTTTTAGTTTAATTGCATCTAGCTTGACTCATTGGTCCTCTAATACGTCTTTATACTTGAAGATCCATTCGACTGATTGCAGCCAGTCGATGAACTCGTCGGAGTCCATGCCTCCCACAAATTTTGGGAGGTTTATTTTGATGCCAAAGTCCCACTGACCTCCATATGGGGCCTCTTCTCTTGGCCTCCTTTGATATTGGATGCCAAAACGGCGTAAACGATATTCCTCGTCACTATAATCTTCCCTATGGAACATATTCATCTCCTCGTCCCATTCTTCTATTTAACTCTCTAGATCACGATCGAATATAACATCTTCCTGGTTTCCG
>NW_018243163.1:0-1325 GCF_001263595.1 Phalaenopsis equestris
CCCGGTCAAAATAATTCACTATAAGTGTGTAATCATAAAAATATATTGTTGTCCCACAATTAGGAAAGAACGATTACAACGCTACACCAAGTATAACACTTGTCTGTGTAAAATATAAAAAAAAAATTCAGAAGTTTGAAAAAATGTCGCTATATTTTGAGTACACTGGTTGTAAGTTGTTGTTGTCGCAAGTTATCATCAGATATAAAACGGTGTTTTATGTTATACTATATTTAAGGTATTTTGTTACACCATATTTATGATACTTCATTACACCGTATTCAGGATACTTCGTTACATAGTATTCAAGGATACATCGTTACACGATAAAGTTCGCCGACAGAAGCAAGGATGGGGAGGCCGGAAGTGCTTGATGTTGGGCGGCAGGCGATGTTTGATAGTGGTCGACGCCGACAGAGGCCGGAAGTTATCACTTGTTCTTGAGTCCAAACGACCGTGGAATTTGAATCCTTCTATATTTTTCTTCATGTGAAGACAGGAGGCCTATTTATATCCCCTAGGTAGTGATTTTTTGTCATTCTGTGAATAACTGTCCTAACTATTTGATGGGACGTGTCATATCAATCTCTCTTGATCATAGGAGATTTTAAAATGATTTGAGGTGTTTAATGAGCTTAGAATTAAGCGAGTTTAGGCATGTTGGTTTTCTCTCATCAAGATGCTCAATTTAAATAAAATTATGTCAAATTTGAAGCTCATTTGGTCATTCAATTGATGTTCAAAAACCTCTAAATATGTTTTAATTGCATTATATGGACCTGTTTGAACTCGAGTTGGACCATTGTCATCGAGTTTTTCTTTTTGAGAAGGTTAGTTTCACTATGAAGTAATTAAAAGTGCGGCTCTGTATGATCTTTAATAATATAGGATATCTTTTAAAAAAAAAATGCCTTGAGATTTATATCAAATGATAAAATTAGTTGATAACGCATCAGTTGCCCCTATTTTATGGTGATGTTATTGATTTCATCCAAAAATAAATATTCCAAATATTTATGCTTTGAGTCATTTTGAGTATTCTTGAGTACATTCTAAAGTTCAGATTAGGTTGTTGTTGTTACAGTGGTAGAGTCCAAGCAATTGTGGTTTGAACATGATGATGGCTATCAGACAACAGAAAGAGATGAGCTTATGGAGGAGCAGTTACACATGCACTGTTGCACATGTATGTTCATACAATCAAAAAAATATAATTATACATTAAGAATGTAGTGGGGTCCACAAAAGAGTATGAACACAAGTAGAGACATAATGGTACATATGAAGACGAGCAGAAGAGTGCAACTGCGAGAGGCACATGTGTG
>NW_018243164.1:0-6024 GCF_001263595.1 Phalaenopsis equestris
TTTAGTAGGAATCCCAGGATCCAGAAAAGATTGGGATTGATCAGAGATTACTTAAATGGAATTTTTATCCTGGAGGAACTCTTTGTCAGGCTGGTGATGTTAAACCAAGCATTTTATGGGAGACAACCCATAGTTATCAGTGTGATTTGATTAGGATTGTTTTACTATTGTGATGTGTGTTGTCAGTGTGGCATGATCGACAAACTCTAATGTGTAGGTTGCCTTATTGTTGTCTGCTTTTGTTAGATCGATGTATGTATTATCAGGGTGATTTGATTAGGATTTTTTTACTGTTGTGATGTGTGTTGTCAGTGTGGAATGATCGACAAACTCTAATGTGTAGGTTGTCTTATTGTTGTCTGCTTTTGTTAGATCGATGTATGTGAGCTGTAAGATTAATGTTGTGTTCTTTAAGTAAAGTATGCTTCTATCTTTGTTTTTATGAAATGGATGTTAGTGTTGTTTGTATTAGACAAACTTATCTTTATATTCATGCCTATATATTATATAGCAGTTCTCTTTATTTAATTACGAACCAGAGAATTAAACATTTCCCCTATTACATTTAGTACCTGTACTACTTGCATACTTCCTTTTAGTTTAACATGATTGCAAGCATTTTTTAGGTTAGAATTACTTTCTCCTGCAATTATTCTATCATGGTTATGCATGTATATGAATTTGATAGAATGTTATAGTAGCTGGTAGATTAAGCTTTTACTTTTTCTTTGTGCTACATTTTTATGAGATTGATTGTAAAACTTTTAAAAATTCAAGTTTATGGAGGAAGAAAATAAATTTCAAAGCTAAACTTTAATTGTCCTAAATAAAACTAGAAATAAATTTTATTTGAAAAATGATTATTGTTATGTGGAGTTATCTTAAGATTACTAAAATTTTAATTATATAAATGCAATAGGAAAACTTAGTAAAGACTTTAGTAAAAAAGATGAAAAAAACTTTAGTAAAAAAGATGAAACTAAAGTTAAGATGTTTAGTAGAAAATAGTAGGCAAATGATTTTACTATTTATTGAAGGAAAAATTGAATTTTTGAAAAATTAAGGATTGTTAGAATAATACTTTTTGATGAATTGAAATTCTTTTAAAAATTCTTTATTTTAAAAATACATTTTGAGTTAAGGATAGAAAATAAATTTTAAACTTTAGATAAGAGATAGTGAAATTCAAAATCATTAAAAGCCTATCAAGATTAAATAATCCTTACATAAAAGAGTAGGAATTAAAACAATCCTAAATGAAAATAGAAAGAAAATAAAAAGAATAAGAAAAGAATAAGAAATGTAAAAATAAAATATGTAGGACATGTGGGGAGAAACATGAGGATTAGGATATAATTAAAAATTGATTTCACTTGTTTCTTTCTAAGAAAAAAAACATAAGATCAATCCTAAGCTTAATTTCAGAAAGTATTAGAAAAAATATTTTTTAGAATTCTTAAATTCTGAAATTAATATTTTTTTAAGAATCCAAAGTTTGGGAAAAAGCAACGTCAGTTTTCAATTATTTCTAAATTTTATAGAAAATCAGGATTCATAAATTTAATACTAAATATTCTGATATCTTAGATATCATTTAATTTACTGGAAATTCTTCTAAGTTGGACTACAACATTTCTAAAACAAAATTTTAAAGGTCATCTTAAAGAAACCCACTAACATAAATCAACATATTTTAAAGTTGTAGTGTTACTTGAAGACAAGTAACATTTATGTTTAGAGGAATTGATACACCTTAAAATATGTTAATTTTTTATATTAGACAAGTAACATTTATGTTTAGAGGAATTGATCCACCTTAAAATATGTTAATTTTCTATATGTATTTTTGCTTATTTTTTATGTTATTGCACTTTAGTGGAAGGCATTTTGCTTATTTTTGGTTTCAGGTACAATAAATGGAATTTTGGAGAAAAAGGAGAGAAAATGGAGCAAGGAGCTAAAACCTTAAACTTGAGCTAGGCGCCAGCTTATGGAGCCTAAGCGCCAGACTACATGAAGTTGTAGTGCTAAGTTGTAATGATCTAGCTTCTAGCCTCTAGTAAGTTATGCGCATTTCATAAAAGGGTGGCCCCTAGGCGCCACATTTGGATGCCAGGGACGATGTTTTACTTTGTGCGCTGAATCTGGACGAATTTTGAAGAGGTGCTTGATTTCACTCTTTGTTATTTTGAGAGCTCTATTTAATATAGCCATAAAAGTGAATAGAAGTTGTGAAGAGTTTTGGTGTCTAGTATTGGCATGAGTGTTTCGAGAGAGTCTTGTGTGTGGGTATGTGAGTCTTTGTTTTTGTATTTTGGAGTATACTTGTAAGGAGAGTTGAAGATTCAACATTAAAACTTTAAAGGATTTGCTTGGGGAAAGATTTTGAGATAAATATGTTTTACTTTTTTTTATGTTTGTTCAACTTATGTTTTAATATAAATCATGTGTTTTTCTTTTGTCCCCATGACGTCTGAGAAGTTTTCTTATCTTTCTCCTTATAATAAGAATTAATCTTGTGTAGGTTTAGAATTGTATAGACCTTCTCTTATTTTATACTTGTGATGATTCATTATTTCATGCTTCACTTACATATTCGATCTAGTCAATTGGTATGCTAAAATTTTTTGTGAATCAAGAATGACCCTAGAGGGCTATGTATTCCTCAACTAGTAAGAATCACATTGCATTATTGGGTGAAGGAAAAATAGTCCATAGTGCAGTGCAAATAAATTGGTAGATAAGTTTTGATAGGCGTAGAGTTGGTGATTCTCGAGTGTCAGACTAGATTTTTATCAATTTGGTCGAGATATTGGAACCTTTGGACCAGTTAGTGTTATAGATAGGGCACAGTGGGTAATCTAGAAGTGAGAGACTAGATTAGGGCACGGTGGGTAGTCTAGAAGTGAGAGGGTAGAACTATCCAGTATAACCTGAGAGATTTTGAACCTTACTTTAGATTACCCAACGTTCTTTATGCACTCGGAAGAGAGTAACGAATTTGTATGCTTCTATTTGGCACAAAACTCCATGTAACTTTTAAACATTTGAATCTTACACTGATTATGATCTAATTGAAATGGGAAATGGATTTTTATTATATAAGAACCTCGAAAAATTTAACTAGTCTCCATAAATTAATTTTTTTTAAAATATAGTTAAATTTAATTTTAGAGTAAATTAGTGAATTTAAGAAAATCAAACATTTTGAAAATTTCAAAACTAAGGCCTGATAGTAGTAAATTAAAATTAGCCTAAGTGAATCCTTACCTCGCTTCTTTATGGGATATATACTTGTGTTCTTAAAGAAAGTCCAATATTACTTGAAATGATAAATATACTTGTGCAGAACCCCTAGTGTGTAAAATATAAATCAATTTTAAATTCTATAACAAATCTATTTTGCACACTTGCCACCTAAAGAAAACAAGACATGTTTTGGCCAGGAAACTAATTAAATTTGTAATTGCGGGTCGGGCCACTCGTCACATTGATTGAGAAAGTTGTTCTTATAGATTGGAGAAGGATTTTTTGTTGAATTAAAATTGACAAGAGAAGTTTAATGGGGAAGTATACGAGCCATAATTTGAGTGCCTTATTTATAAGTTAGATGTTTGAAGCGTGTGATATGTAAATATGGATGTTTCAGGTGTCATGTATGTAAAATCACCTTAAAAAAATGCCTCAATCAGCTGTCCACCCAATGTGGAAAAGAACCCTTAGATGTGCACTCAAGTTTTATCCCAAATCCTTCTTTGCCAGCCTCCAAACCTTCTTTTTGCGCATAAATACCTCCAAGAGAACACAAAAATCAACTTTGTAGCAAGAATCACGGCTTCGGCAACAAAATTTCCTTCTTAAAACTAATTCAAGCTCATTTCTGTGGTCACATCTGTGACTGTCGTGGTCACACCATTGTACTGTAAGAGCATCGTGGTCACACCCGTTTATGGTGTGTTCACGCTGTTGGTTTGACAATGGAGGCCTGCTCATGCCCAATTTTCACGTGGTCTTGTCGTTCTTATTTGATGCATTGCATGTTCATGCCATTTTCAAGAGTGGTAACGCCACTTCGGTGCAGTTTTTGCTTGTATTTGTAGTTTCAAAGTGTTTGTATTCAACCCTACAACATACACAATACAAACATAAAACCTTTCTCAAGTGTAAATATGATATAAATAAATAAGAAAAACATATAAAATGCACTGAAAAATATGGGTAAAATCACGTAAATTGACACATGTCAAGCATAGAGCAGAGAGAAAGAGAAAGATATATATATATAGAGAGAGAGAGAGAGAGCGAGAGAGAGAGAGAGAGAGAGAGAGATGAATAAAAACTAGATCATTTGGAGTAATTCATTGGCCATTAGTTGTCGAGATGACCCCCTATTTGTAGACTCAGGGGGTGTGAAGTGTATATTCCTCAACTTTCGTAAGTTTGAAATAAGGACATCACAAAATATTTTTGTCATAAATAAATACATGAATAAAATTGAAAGAATATGAAAAGATTATGGATTTGGTTGTCGACTCCTCTAGTTATTAGAGATTGAGGGCCTTAAGTTAGCACATCCGAGGGACTTCGGTTGGCTAGTCAACAATCTTTCGGTCAGCCGACTTATGGGCCTTTGGTCGGTCGGTTGGACAACAAACATTCAGTCGGCCTGCTTATGGGCTCTGGTTGGTTAGACAGTCTGAGGTTTCTTGGTTGACTAGGCTATGGGCTTTCGATCGGCCAAGCAATGGATCATTGGTCATTCTTCTGATCTAACTAGTAGTTGTTGTTTTTTTTGGACGAAACTCCTGTTATCAAGATGAGGCTATGATCTCTAGTAGAAGGCAATTTACCTAATCAGGTAGGTAGATTCATTCCTTCAACAAGAAAGCCGCTAGGGAGGTTTGTGTTGATGTTGCATTGGGTGCAAGTGGCCTTGAAGGGACTTTTGAGGTTCCTTACGCGATGATTCGTGGTGTCCATTTGAGGAGCTACCAAAGGTCTCCTTTCTCGGAGTGTATTCCATGGTCCTTGTCTTGAGGGTTATCATTCAACATGTCTTGCATACTTCTTTAGTGATCTCTTGGCGTCAGAGTTCACGACGTCACCTTAATGTGACATTTAACTTCTAGTGGGCCATCTTTGACTAAGCTTGTTTGTCCGGCCATAAGAGCTCTCCAAGATTCGTGTTGACGCATTATGCATGATGAACATGACTTCTTTTTATTTAGTTTAATAATCTATGAAAAAAAGAAATACAAAGTATTTTTGATGATTGACACCACAATTTTTTTTGTAATTAAGGAAATTAATTTTATGGCCGGCTAGTACTTTTTTTTTATTATTGTTACTCATATTCTTTACAAATTCTCTTGCGTTCCGCTGCAACAGTTTGGTGCTTCACCATTGTTTCCTGGTACTATTTGTTTCAATCGTAGCTGTTATAATTCGATGTTGGTTCATTTCGGGAATGTGGTCCATTAGAATCACTGCCAGTTTTAGTTTCCGAATTGTGTGGTCACAAGAGGAAGAAGAATTCAGTTACTACCCAATCAGATTTATATTTTCTGTATACTTAAACAGTTCGACACTATAAATAAAATTGAATGAAATTTAATATAAAATGTCTTTATTTATTCCCGGGAGATTGAAAGTTATGACTATTTAAATCTGACCAAATTCACTCCGTAAAAATAAAAGCTCTGCTAAAAGGTCAAATTGGTAATTTACATGCGCCAGATAGTTTTCCTTTACTGGCCGATCAAATTGGCCGAAACAGAGTGCTATTTGTTTTGGAGTAATGATTTGTGGTCCCCCAGCATTACTTGCTTGAATGTGCAAGATTTAAATTGTGTGGTCACACGAGTGAGAAGTGTTCAGTTATTTACTATATGTTATGGTATGACTCATATACCATATAGGGACAAACGCTGGATTGAAGCGGAGCGGAGCGGAGCTGAAGAATTTGTCCAAATTGGGAAGTTACGTGGGTTGGGGTGCGGGGGCAAAGCCCCGCGGTATGGTATA
>NW_018243164.1:6034-10082 GCF_001263595.1 Phalaenopsis equestris
ATAAATAGGCCTATTAGTACCCCCAGGAGGTATCCCTGGATTCTGTAACCTCTTTTCTGAATATTGAAAGAAATTCACCGCTCTGCTCCCGAGGACGTAGGCATCTTTGCTGAACCTCGTTAAATCTCTGTGTTCTTCTGGATTTGTGTCGTTATTGTTTTTCTTCGCCCTTATTTTCTCAACAAGTGGTATCAAAGACAAGGTTCAAGGGCATGGAAGAAATTTTGTCGGCGCAAAGAAGAAGATTTGGCGGCTAGGGCAAAGTTCTGCTAGAGGAGTTTCACGAAGGAAGTTTCGCCAACAGGCGAGATTTGCGAATGGCGGATCTTGCAGGACACAGGCACAGTTTTTTGCGCGAAGGATAGAAGTTTCGCGTGAAGGGGTTTTTGGATCGGGGCTTTTTCGTGATGTAAGAGGAAGGGAGTTCCGGGCAGGCGAAAGAGTTTTTAGCGGAGGCTTGCGACAGGCAGAAGCAGCGAAAAGCAGAGGCTTCTGCGGAGGCTTCTGCTATAGGCCGAAGGATCGCGAAGGAGGCTTTGCGGCAGGAAGAGGAGCTCTCGCCTTCGCAGGTCCGGCTGAGGCATTCGCGGATTCAAGAAAAGGAGCGGAGGCCACAGCTCCCAATCGTTCGCACAGAGGAGAGCTCGACGCTGATCCCGAATGGAAAAGGAAAGGAGCGAGGTCAGAAACGAAAAGAAGCGGGGAGACGTGATTTTCCATTCATGGGCGGAGGAATTGAATCATTCCCTATATTTGGCTTCGCTGGGCTCCGCTGGGCTCCGCTGGGCTCCGCTGAACAGCAAAACAGGAAAATGGGCAATCAAAGAATCTAGGGGAATATTCCCCGAAGTCTGCTGTAAAATCAGAAATCGGAAAGGAGGCTGCTTTGAAAAAAATTGGAAAGGAAAGTTTAAAAAAAAAATTATGTTTATTAATAGCATTTTATTAAGAAAAACTTAATTAAAGAAATTTAGTTAAGCAAAATTTCTTAATTAAGGGAAAATATTTTCCTTTTCTTCATTAAAAAAAAAATTTTGCAAGGATTTTTGCAGGGGAATTTTTTTTTGTAGAAAGTTTCGTTGGAGGTTCAATTTTCAGATGGCAGTTTCTGGTGCGAAATTCGAGGTGGTGAAGTTCGTCGGAAATGATAACTTCGGATTGCGGCAAACTAGGATAAAAGATCTATTGGCGCAACAGGGAATCTTAAAAGCTTTGCGGGTAGCAAAACCAAATGCCATGGAGGATGAAGATTGAGAAGAATTGCAATAGAGAGCGGCAGCAACAATACGTCTATGTTTAGCAGATGAGGTTATGTATCACTTGATGAACCTGAAATCTCCAGGAGAAGTTTGGAAGAAATTGGAAATTCAATTTATGACAAAATCTCTGACGAACAAGTTGTATCTGAAGCAAAAGTTGTATGGGCTGAAGATGCAGGAAGGTTCTGATCTGGCACAAAATGTTAATGGCTTCAATAAAAAAATCACAGACCTGTCACGGCTTGATGTGAGTATTGAGGATGAAGATTAAGCGATGATTTTGTTATGTTCGTTGCCCTCTTCCTATGAATACCTAGTGACTACTCTAACATATGGGAAATAAACTATCAAAGTGGATGAGATTACTGCAGCATTGTTGGCTCACAACCAACGGAAGCAGAATGCAGGGGAATCTATCACGGTGACAATTTATATGTGGAAAGTAAGCAGGATCGTGAAAGGAAGAAAGAGAAGGAGAGATCTGGAAGGCGAAATTTCAGATCAAAGTCTAGAGGCAAAAAGGAAATTCTTTGCTACAAATGCAAGAAGCCAGGTCATATGAAGAGAGATTATCCAAAGCTGAAGAAGCAAAATGGGGAGAAAGATGATACTTCATGATACTTCATCGAAGTCTGTAAATGTGGTGCAGAATGATAACTCAGATTGCAGTGATGGCAATATGCTCTCAGTTTCATCAACTCAGTTCACGGATGGATGGATTCTTGATTCAGGGTGCTCTTATCACATAACACTTAACATAGAGTGGTTTACTTCATATAGGTTGACTAATTATGGCTCAGTCTATTTGGGTGATGATAGATGCTGCAATATAGTTAGTATTGGAGAAGTCAGAATTCAGATATATGATGACACAATTAGAACGTTATGTGATGTCAAACATATTCCAGATCTGAAGAAGAATTTGATTTCTTTGGGTACTCTACACAGAAATGGTTTTATTCCTAAGGCTGATGAAGAAAAGGAAACCATCAGAATTGTTAAGGGTGCACTGATAGTGATGAAAGGAAAGTTGACTGCATGTAATATCTACAAACTGTTAGGGAGTACAGTTGTAGGTGGAGTTCATTCTGTGGAATCAGATAATGACAGTACAAAGCTATGGCGTATGCGTCTGGGTCATCTCAGTGATCGTGGGATGGCAGAACTGCATAGAAGAAATCTACTACATGGGGTTAAAAGCTGCAAGCTCGATCTTTGTAAGTTCTGTATTCTTGGAAAACAGACTAGAGTCAGTTTTATGACTGAAAAAGCACAAAACTGAAAGAATTCTTAATTTTGTGCCTTCTGATGTATGGGGCCCTATTAGGGAGTTGTCATTGGGAGGATCGCAGTATTTCATTACCTTTATTGATGATTTCTCCAGGAAAGTTTCAGTATATTTCTTGAAGCAGAAATCTGATGTCTTCTCTAAATTTAAGTTGTGGAAAGCTGAGGTGGAGAACCAAACTAGCAGAAAGATCAAGTATTTGAGGTTCGAAATGGCACAGAGTACACATATTCGCAGTTTCAGAAGTTCTGTGAGGAGCATGGGATTTAGCGGCATTTTTCAGTGCGGAAGACACGACAGCAGAATGGTGTCGCAGAAAGGATGAACAGGTCCTTAACTGAAAGGGCAAGGTGCTTGAGACTGAATGCAGGGCTTCTTAAGAGTTTCTGGGCAGATGCTGTGAATATGACATGTTATCTCATCAATATATCGCCTCGAGCATCACTGAGTGGCAAGGTCGTAGAAGAGGTATGGACAGGTAATTCAGTTAAAGTTGATCATTTACGGATTTTTGGATGTCCTGCTTATGTGCATGTACCTGGAGATTAAAGATCTAAACTTGATGCAAAATCCAAGAAGTTCATCTTTTTGGGCTACAAGAAAGGTGTGAAAGAAAGGTGTTTGGGCTACAAGAAAGGTGTGAAAGGATACAAGTTTTGAGATTCGATTACAAAAAGATGGTGATCAGCAGAAATGCAATTTTTGATGAGCAGTTTATGTTACAGCAGAATCAAGACAAGGTTTCAAGGAACAGTTCCAGTTCAGATGCAGTCCAGATGGATATAGAACAACAGCCAGTAGCTTCTGAGAGAGGTGAAAGTTCAAATCCAACACCTGGGGATTCTATTTCAGATGATCTGCAGAATTACAATCTTGCTAGAGATAGACAGAGACACACCAATGTAAGGCCTCCTAACATATTGGGTTATGAAGACTTGGTCTCTTGTGCACTTCTCATCAGTAGCGATGATCCAGCCACTAGCTATCACTAGTCAGGAGAAAGAAACATGGATGGGTGTAATGGTTGAGGAGATGGAGTCTTTGCAGAAAAATCACACTTGAGAGCTAGTTCAGCTTCCAGAGGGAAAGAAGGCTATTGGGTGCAAATGGGTCTACAAAAGGAAACCAGCAGTATCAGAAAAAGAGCAGTGGGTGTACAAAAGGAAACCAGCAGTATTAGAAAAAGAAGAGGAAAAGTTCAAGGCTCGATTGACAGCAAAGAAATTTTCAGAACAAAAGGGGATAGATTATGATAAAATATTTTCTCTTGTGGTCAGACATACTTCAATCAGGGCAGTGCTTGCATTAGTAGCTATTTGGGATTTGCATTTGGAACAGATGGATGTTAAAACTGCTTTCTTGCATGGTGATTTGGAGGAGCAGATTTACATGGAGCAACCAGAAGGGTTCACTCAACCTGGACAGGAGCATCTGGTTTGCAGGTTAAAGAAATCGCTGTATGGGTTGAAACAGTCTCCAAGACAATGGTACAAGCGATTTG
>NW_018243164.1:10238-20873 GCF_001263595.1 Phalaenopsis equestris
GATGTGAGTATGATTGTTGTGTTTATGTGAAAAGCCTTGATGATGGTTCTATTATTTTTCTGTTACTGTATGTTGATGATATACTGATTGCTGCAAAGAATATGAATGATGTCCGTGGTTTGAAAGCTTTATTGAGTTAGGGATTTGACATGAAAGACTTGGGTCCTACGAAGAAGATTCTTGGAATGGAGATTCATCGAGACAGAGGCTCAAGACGATTATGTTTATCTCAACGAGGCTATGTTGAGAAAGTGCTTGGAAAGGTTTGAGATGAGCAATGCAAAGCCTGTGAGCACTCATTTGGCAAATCATTTTAAGCTTTCTTCAGAATAGTGTCCTAGGACTGATACAAAAATGGAAGACATCGCAAAGGTTCCATATGCCAGTGCAGTTGGCTGCTTGATGTATGCTATGGTATGTACTCATCCTGATTTGGCTCATGCTGTTAGTCAAGTCTGCAAATACATGGCTAAACCTGAAAGGCGACATTGGGAAGCAGTTAAGTGGATTTTCAGGTATCTGACGGGTACTATCGGACATGGAGTTATTTTTGGCAGTCAGAAGAATGATCCTTCAGTTGCGGGGTATGTTGATTCAGACTATGTAGGTGATTTGGATGGTAGAAGGTCTACAACTGGGTATGTGTTTACTCTTGGTGGAGGGCCTATATGTTGGAAATCAACAATTCAGTCTATTGTGACATTATCAACTGAAGCAGAGTATACGACAGTAGCTGAAGCTGCTAAAGAAGCCTTACGACTTGCTGGGCTAGTAAAGGAACTGGGCGTTGAGCAAGGTGGAGTTCAGTTGCATTGTGACCGTCAGAGTGCTATTTATCTGGCTAAGAACCAGGTGTACCATGCGAGAACCAAGCACATTGATGTCAGGTATCACAAGATCTGAGAGTTGATTGCTTCTGGGGAGATACTGTTGTAGAAGGGTCACAGTTACTATCAACAAGTTTTTGCATTGCTTGGGCTTGTTGAATGTTTGCAGTTGCTAGAGAAGCATGGTGGCCCAACCCACAGTGGTGCAAGTGTAACTCCCAGGTATTTTTTTCTCCTAAGAGGCTGAATATTCGCCAAGGTGGAGATTTGTTATGGTATGACTCATATACCATATAGGGACAGACGCTGGATTGAAGCGGAGCGGAGTGGAGCGGAGCTGAAAAATCGGTCCAAATTGGGAAGTTACGTGAGTTGGGGTGCGGGAAATCTGTCCAAAAGTTACGTGAGTTGGGGTGCGGGGGCAAAGCTCCCGGTATGGTACAGGGGTAATGTTGTAATTACATGTTGTGGCTAGGTTTACTCCTAGGGTTATAAATAGGCCTGCTAGTAACCCCAGGAGGTATCCCTAGATTCTGTAACATCTTTTCTGAATATTGAAAGGAACTCGCCGCTCTGCTCTCGAGGACGCAGACATCTCCTCGTTTTTGTCGAACCTCATTAAATCTCTGTGCTCTTCTGGATTTGTGTCGTTACTGTTTTTCTTTGCCCTTTTTTTCTCAACTTGGATTTTCTCAACTTGGTAATTTACATGCGCCAGATAGCTTTCCTTTACTGGCCGATCAAATTGGCTGATAAAAGGAGTGCTATTTGTTTTGGAGTAATGATTTGTGGTCGCCCATGGTCCCCCAGCATTACTTGCTTGAATGTGCAAGATTTAAATTGTGTGGTCACACGAGTGAGAAGTGTTCAGTTATCTTTCTATACAATCAAGGAAAAATATCAAACTTTGATATTTCAGTCCTTGTATACAAATTACTTGGTCTTATGTAACGATATTGATTTAAATCAAATGTTCACAATAATTATTTGTAAATGATTACTTTAACAAGTAGATCATAAAGCATTCAAAATAAATATAGCAGTCTCTATGAGAGCACCATTGGAGAATGATCTTGGTGACTAAATTTTACTTCATACTTTTAAATAATGATAGTGCTAAAAAAACCATCCCTTTGTTTTGTTAGGGAAAGCTCACCAATTTAAACCACCATATGTAGAGTATTTTACTCTTTATTTTAGATAATAAGAATAAAACTTATTTTGAACTTATAACATTGTATACTTATGAACAGAATTTATTCCTTAGTCGTATTAGAAACATAAATAATCTTAGTATTTTTTATTGATATAAGAATATTAAATGATTTTTTAATTAGTATTTAGTTAATAAATTTTTTATTTTAAATGTCAGCTTATAAAAGTCAACAAAGTTTTGAAAGGCATTACTTTATCAATATTAAATTGTAAAACAAAAATTATACACTCGAAATTAATAAATAAAATAACATTAAAATTTTATTATTTTTCAAATGATTAATTATATAAAAAAAATATACTTTTAACGTGAATAAAAATAACAAAATTTTAACTAGTTTTTTAATAGGAAGTTTCAAAGAACAACCTAGAACATAAGTTCAATTTAAAATTTTAAATATATCCCATAAGATGGTAACCCTAAGTTGTGCAAATCCTCTAGCACCAAAAGTTCTCATCCTCGAAGCCCACCGATCAAGAAAATAGAGAAAAGAAGAACATACAATAAGACATTTTAAATAATACTACGTTATTGTTACTGAGATAATGGAGCATGATCTTGAGCGTGACTTCTGGTCAAAGTGCTAAAAGTCATTCTTTGGAAGAAATGCCGTTAAGTTTTAGCATATCGCAATTTTTAAATTAGTTATTTATTTTTTAATTTAGTTAAAGAAATACTTAAGAAATAATGTTTATGTAAGGATATAGTGACCAGAACTTTGGGTGACTAGATGTCCAAGTTGAGGGAGAGTCGCATGAACTTTGGGCTTCTGGCTGTCCAACTTGATAACCGGTCGCCCAAAGTTCAAGATACTATATAACCATCTTATTTAGAACTTTTAACAACATTCCGCCACATGTGTTGCATACCTTCTTTTTCATCTCAATCCCCCCCTTTGTCCCACATCTCGCTCTCTCGGTTTCAACCAGTAGTTGGCTCCCCTGTCGTTCTCGCTCTCTCGTTGCCACTGACGAGCCCAAAAGTATTGGTCATAGGCACCCCGATCACCCAGAAAAAATTTGATCACAGTCGCGACTGCCACCCCGTCTATAGATTTGGTTCCAGCCTTTTCCAATGCCCCAATCAGTTTCGATCTAAGGCGCCCGCACCACCCCGACTTGGATGTGTATCATTCTTGTTTATACATTTATATTGAGATATGATGATGTGATTTTGATAAAGCCATGAGAAATATTTGATGTTTTATTTGATTATTTATCAAAGTTTCTTATTTTATTTTTTGGGGAATAAACTCTATTATTGTATGAAATTAGAGTCGTCAGAAAAAGCTTATCATTGGGTATTAGTTAAATTTAGTTTAGAAGATGGATATCTCTTTTGAGATGTAAGAAATAGTTCTTTCTATTATAATAATCTGGGATATTTTATTTATTGAAAATAAGAATTCTTAACTTTATTGAATGTTTTGTTTTGTTGAATTTAAATACATGCTTTACTGTTTGATGACATTATTTTTCGAAGTAAAATATTGTCTCACTTTGGTACTTCATTTAAAGTCATATTATCGGGATGACCATCAGCTAGATGAAATGACATTTAATTCCTCTAGACTTTGGAATAATCTAAAATAATAATGTGAAAAATTAAATCTTGTAAAATCTAAGCGTCATTTACTTACGCTAGTGATGACTTACCTATAATATAAAGGGATATAAAAGGTTGCCGTAGCTATGAAGATGCAGGATGCTGTGCTTGTGCCTGTGCTATTTCAATAACAAAACATAAATCACTTAAATTTGTCTTGACAGATCAAATGTTGATAAATACATCACAAAAAGGTCCATCGGATGGAATCTTTTTACAGATTAATTTTGTTCATGTACTATAACTTTGTAAGTGTAAAACATTTCATTATTTTATTATAAATTTCTGTAAAAGAAATTATTTTTGTATAACATATCTATTAGAATATGAAGATGAAAAGGTATTATCTAAGTTCTTGTAAGAAATTTACATATGCAAAATTATGTAATTTTTCTTATTTTTCTAACAATTTTTTTTGTCTATTGTTACTCATATTAGAGACGACAACACTAAACTTAATTTTGAGTAGAATATAACGATGACAATCGGTTTTTTTTTTCTTAATTACAAATTCAGTGGTGGAGATGAAGTGAATTGGATTTATATTTGGTCCCTTTCACGTGTTGATTTTGACCATTACAACCTATAATTTAAGATTATTTTTGTTTAGAAGTGCTCATATGGCAACAACAAATTTTCACCATCCAACACAAATCTCGTAGCATAATACGAATCCCGAGACAATTTGTTGAGCAAGAAACATTCAAACTTCAATTAAGGGTCATCCAGAGCTCTAATTTCAGTAAATTATCGGCGAATTGACCGGCTCAACGAGGCAGACCTAATGATTCAAAATTAGTCCAATCCAAGTCAAATCGAGCTCAGATCAAGTCATTAAACCATTTTTGGGAGAATTTCAGATACATTTGAAAGGTCAAACAGATGTCGAATCCAGTGAGTTCATAGTTGAATTGAGCGTCTTAGCAAGAAGTATCCAACAACCATAAGTTCACTCAGTTCTGACATGGCTAAGACAATCAAATGTTCATCAAACGCCGTCTAATCGAAAGAAGTTATTTGGACCATCCGGTCAAAGTGATTCATATTACTGCTTTAATTGATCTTAGAATACAATAAATAGACCCCCACCCCACTCATGGAGGGGGTAAACCGACCCGCAATTACGTAAATATTTTTATTTCGTAAAATTACCAAAAACTTGGCCCAAACTATATTTAGTGGCTAGTGTGAATGAAATGATTTAAAAAATAGATAATAAGCTTTCACACTAAGGGTACTACACAAGTATGTATATTGTTTCACGTATTGTAAAATTTTCCTTGAAAACTCCCGTATCGATCCCGTGAGAAAAGCTGAAATTTTTAATATTGACATGCAAAACTTCTATCTAAATTGCATATAAATATGACCTGACAACAATGTCGATATGTTGGCAAAAATTTCACACTAAATTTAGGTAGAAAATAAGAACACAGTTTAAGAAAAAACTATCAATGATTAAAAGGCTATTAAAGTGTAAAAGACTAATAAATTTTAAAAAGAGTGTGAAATGTTATGAAAAGATCTTTCCCCTTACGAAGAGATGTTAATCAGTGTATGATTTTAATGATGAAAAAGGTCAAATGATGTATTATTCCATATAAGAGCAATCATATTATTTACCCCGTCTCAGTACTAGCAATAAACATTGGCTAAGGTAGTGTTTTTCACCAGCTTGTGTTGTTGAGCCGAGTAGATTCTGGCCTCTCACCTTCAGATTACCCACCGTTCTCTCTCTATAGGACCTACTAGGGACCCTTATGATCCAAAATTTAGACTAAATTGATAAAAGAACCTGGTATGTCTCCTTAGAAATATCAATTTTACGCCCATCAAAACTTGTCTTCCCATTTATTTGCACTTTCCCTCAAGTGATCGCAACGGTTCTTCCCAAGTTAAAATGCATTACACATTAGTTGGTGAAATCATTGCCCTCTCGGGCCATTATGTTTCACAACGGATTTTAACAACAGAAATGACCATTTTGCAAAGTAAACGAAGAACCGATGAAAATACCATAAAAAATTTTTAAAATAAAAAGAAATCAATAAATCATTGTCATCCCGCAAGATTAATCCCCAAATGAAAGAAGAAAGAAAGGGAACTACTTTGAATTTATGGAGATAAAACAAAAACACATTATTTGTATTGAAAGCTGACATGCCTAAAATATGTTGCTTTTACTTGTACATTTAATACCTATTTTTAATGACATTGTGCTTTAATGAAAGGTATTTTTTATGTTTTTTATTATAGGTACACTAAATGGAGTAAATGGACCGTAAATGGAGAAAATTTGAGTCAAATGAAGCAAAAAAAAAAAAACAATGTTGCCAGAATCTAGTGTTTAGGCAGCAGACTATAGAGAGCACCACGATGCATAGGAGCCTGAAATTGGCTTGTAGGCGTCGGCGACAGTTATCTAGAAAATGCATTAAATTTTGATAAATTTTAAAAAGGTATTTGATAAAAACCTTGAGGAATTTGAGAGATCTATTTAAAGTAACTTCTAGAGGTCCAAAAGAGATTCTTTTGGGAGGAAAAAAAGTGAGTCAATTGTAGAGAAGTGGATCTTTCCTAGAGAGGAGAAGGTCTTGGAGTCTTGCTGTGATCTAGAGGAGAAGAGGAGAAGAGAGAGATGTCTTCTTCACTACAAATTCAAAGTTAAGTTTAGAGTGATTTTGAAAGGAGAGTGTGTGATTCAAAGGAACGTGAATGGTTACTTGGGAAATAAGATAAGTATTGTAGTTTGTTTCTTTCACTTTGTTGTGTCTTGTAAACTTTTATTTCTCTATAAATCTATGTGTTGTTGTTTCTTCCCCGTGAAATCTAAGTAGTTTATTTTGTCTTTATCCATGCAATGAGCAATTATTATGTGTAGGAATGTGGTTTATTAGAAGTTCTTTTAAAATTTCATAAATTGTGATGATTCAAACTCTATGCTTCATTTATTTGTCAATCTGACCAATTGATTTGTTAAAATTTATTGTAAAATGTAGTGACCCATTGTTGTGGGCTATATTTCAACATAGTAAGAATCACATTTAGTCTCATGGATGAGAATGTAGGCTTTGAGGTTAAGTGTAAAAAAATAGGGAAATAAGTTTTGATGGGCGTAAAATTGAAAATTTTAGGGTGACAGACTAAAATCCCCAATTTGATCCAAATGTTTAAAAACTAAAGCAAGACGTTAGCCCTGAGGGAAGAAGAAGTGCAAACTCTAGAGTGAGAGATCATATCTTCTTAGCCAAACCACAGGTTTAGGGACCAAACTCTGGATTAGTCATTGCTCTCTATACACTTGACCGAGGGTTAAATATAGAATTGCTTCTATTTGGCACGATACCTTAGTTATATTTTAAAATTATTTTCCTACACTAATTAAAAACTTATTGCAAGGGGAAGGTTGTTTTATACAAATTTGAACTTTTCCTACATTATTAGTTTAGAGTAGAATTAACATTGTATTTTTAAAAGCCTTTTATAAATAGTCTTGCTTTTACATTTACATTTTCTTAGCATACTGGAATTCCTTTAATATTACATGATTAGACATTTCTCAAAAACATTCGATCATATCTTCTATAACTTTTTCTGCAGTTAATAGTAGGTTTTATTAAAGTCAAATTTATAAGAGTTTTGGCTTTTTCCCCATGGGATTGATACTGGGATTTTTAAAGAAAATCCTATATGACTTAAAATGATACGTATACTTAAATAGTACCCCCAGTGTATAAATATTTTTTCTCATCTTTATATAATATTTAATTTTGTGCACTAGCTGCCAAATATAAATTAGGTCAAGCTTTTGGTCATATCTTTGAAATTACATAATTGCGTAACTGCATGTCGGGACAATTTTTTGTCGCCGTTACTAGAGAAACTTAGCAATGAAACCTTTTGGGCTTAGTAAAATATTAATTTTTAATTACAAAAAAATTATTGTGTTATTTTTATATATGTGCTTGTATTTTAAAATATATATAAAAAGAAGATTTATTTACTGTTCTAGTTCGTGTGTTTTGATTGTTTTTATATTTATCATTAAAAAAAGTTTATGCGTAGTGCAGGCTTTGAAGGTTTAGCATCTTATGATTTTGAGTTAGAGCGAGCTATTAGAGAAATTAGAAAACAAAAAAAAATTCATAATTTCTCAGACATGACAAATACTATACATAATAATTTAGTAAGTCAAGTTGATGAGAATGTCCCAAAACCAATAAGAGATTATGCTAACCATATGGTGGATGAAATTCATCAAAGTATACAAACTCCTACCGTGGAAGCTAATACATTGGAATTAAGACTTGCTATCATTCAGATGGTATAAAATAACCAAATTGAAGGAACTCCATCTAAAGGCCCTAACTTACATATTGCATTTTTCTTAGAACTTTGCGCTACATTTCTGTATAATGGTTTCTCCAATGATGTTGTTGACTTAGGATTTTTCCTTTTTGGTTAAAAAATAAAGCTAAAATTTGGTTAAATTCATTAGGACCTGGATCTAATAGAAAATGGAGTGTCCTAACATAGAAATTCTTAGCTAAGTGTATTTTTCCATTAAAGACTGTTAAGCTAAGAAATGATATTACATATTTTTGTCAGTTTGAAGGGGAATCAACAAAAGAGGCTTGGGAGAGCTTTAATAAACTTCTTAGGATGTGTCCACACTATTCTTTATTCAATTGGTTAATAATTTAAACATTTTATAATGGGTTAGTAGGATCTTTGAGATCTATTTTTAATGTTATTATTTCTGGATCATTAATGTCAAAACCTTTTGATGAAGCATTTTTAATTGAAGAAATGACTAAAAATAATTTTCAATGGCCTTCTAAAAGGGTAAATCCTAAATAAATTGCCACTTTCGTTATTTGGATGCTATTTCTATGCTAACATCTGAAGTAGCTACAATATAAAAAAATTAGATCAATTAGGAATGAAATTTTTCTCAAACACCTAAAATGATTAAAGAAAATTCAAATGCAAAAAAAATAATTGATTCTAATATTCCTAAATTTAAAAATTTTAAAGTAAGTAAAAATAAACCAAATAACCCCAATTCTAATTATAAAAACCCAGGTTGGAGAAACCACCCAACATTTACTAGAATAACAATTATTGTGGAACTAACCAGGAATGAGAAATAATCAAGCAAACTTATTAAGAAGCTGGAACAAACAGTGTAGTACTAACAATAGACCAACTTATCTAGCTGGATTTATTTTAGTTGCCAAATGTGGGAAGAGTAAGATTTTAATTATATATATATATATATATATATATATATCATGGTGACAGCCGGTGCTCTTCTACCATGATGTTGTTATGTTGTCTGATTCTAGCTGGTGACACTTCCTTCCTCATTAGGTTGGTTTGGTTTTTGTTGGTAAATGTTAAGCTGCCCCTTGGAAGGTTGGTTTCTCCCCCTTTTTGTTTCCCGGGTTTTGAGTTTTCAAATTTTGCAGGTTACGATTCCATTGTCGCACCCCCTTTTTGGTTGATGGGTGAACTCTTAATGTGTTGTTCTCATTTCCTTCCTTTCCTCTAATGGAGAATACCACTCTTACTGATTTAGAGACAAACATCCAATAGTCCAAGACAACATTTGCTGATGTGGTTGGTAAGAGCTCCATATTTCAGAATTTAGTGGAACATATGGTTTTCCCTCAAGTCTTCCATGAAAGAGTTGGACATAGTGAATGCCCTTTCATCAAGCAGCTCAAAAGGAAAACTGGGAAATCAGCTGTGTTCTTTCCTGAACCAGAAATCTCCACCATATTAGCCTCCTTTAAATTCAATCTTATAAGCAAATTCCAATATGGGCACCCTAAAATGGAAGCTGTAATAAAATATTTTGAGGACCTCAAATTGCTTAGTGATTGGAAGGTGGGACATGTGGATGGTAGAAAAATGTCTATCCATTTATCTAAAGAGGAAGATTATGCTAAAATCTTCTCTAAATAGGTGCTGCAAATTGAGGGAATAATAATGAAGCTGCTAAAATGGTCACCTGATTTTAATCCAAGCCAGGAGCCTCCAATTGTTCCTATATGGTTTAAACTCTGAGGGCTTAAACTCCATTTCTTTCACCATCATGTTGTTTACCATAGAGAATGCTTTGAGAAGGCCTATGAAGTTAGATGTCCCAAGATATACTCTATCCAGACCTTCAGCTGCTAGAATCTTAGTGGAAAGGAACATTAAACTACCTGATGTGGATGAGATTTGGTTGCACACTGCTCATAATGGCTACTAGTAGAAAATAGTGGTTGAGCAAAGACCTTACTATTATAATCATTGCAAGATGTTTGTTCACACAAATGAGAGGTGCTTTATGCTCCACCCTAGGCTGAAGACTTGAGAACAACACTCATCTTAGATGGCTGCTGCTCCTCCTCAAGAAAACAATTAGGGACTCAAAAAGTTTTAGCTGATGATGCCCCTCCCTCTGCTGGGATGCCTAATTCTGAACCCCTCCCCATATAATACTATCGCCCCTCATTTCTAGGACAACTAAATTGATGCATTGTAACCCAATGTTGCTAATGATTCCCTGCACAATGTGGACCATGCTTTTGAAACTAACCCTTTAGGATCCTCCCCGAACCTAATAGATTCCAATAACATTTCCCTTATGGAAGAGGCAGTAAGAAATTTGGTTGCACTCCCGAATTTAGGGGGTGATCAGTCTGACATTCTAGTTAGTCCATTTGCTACCCCCTCTCCCCCCATTAGAGTTAATGCAACAAGTTCTAGAAGAGGGTTGGCAACTTCAAAAAGCCAGGAAGTAGAAGAAGAAACCTCAGGCTGTGGTTGACCACCAAGGGGAAAAAATTGTTCTAGAGGCTGGGAGCTCTTATTCTACTAGAAGAAACTCCCTCACAATGCTCAACAAAGGGAGAAATAAAACTTCTCATCATGATCAACTTCCTTTGTTGGAATATTTGGGGTGTGACTCACCCACTCTCAATAAGGACACTC
>NW_018243164.1:20883-24392 GCF_001263595.1 Phalaenopsis equestris
ACTCTTTCATCTCAATAGAAAACTTGAACTTTGGTGTATTGCTCTTTTGGAACCTACGGTTCATAAAAACCCCCAAAAAATCTTAAAGAAGCTTTATTGTTTTTCTCATTTTGCTAATAATAACAATGAGATATGGATCATGTGTAGAACTGAGATTACTTGCTCTGTCCTCATCAATGATACAATTTTTTTTCATTTTTCATTTGAAATTGATGCAAATCTGGAAATGTTAGCATTATCTATGTTGGCTGCATTCAGAGAGGACCTTTGGGATGCTCTAAAGTATCTAGGTAATTCTATGTCTTTCCCTTGGCTGGTTGGGGGCGAGGGTGAGAGTGACTTTAATTGTATTGCTTCCTGCATTAAAAAATCTTGAGGAAGAATTCCTAATATCAACAAGTTGACTGAATTTAATGATAAAGTCCAAGCTGCTCACCTTTTTGATCTTGGCTTTCAAGGACATATGTTTACTTGGAGAAGGGGATAGATTTTCGAAAGGTTCGACATGTTTTTGGCTGATGATTTTTGGTTTCAGAATTATTTGCATACTTTTGTCTCACCTCAGTTTTGCTGCCTCTGACCACAAACCTCTATTACTTTCTATTACTGTTGGCCCTTCTGCTGGAACAACCCCTTTCAAATTCTAGAATAAGTGGACTAAATATCCTGATTATCTAAAGCTTATAAAGGAGAATTGGGGGGAGTTCAAAATCACAATCCACTTATCAAACTCTGGCATCTACGAAAAAGTTTTGGTAAAGTGCTCACTAAGTGGAATTAGCACTCCTTTGGAGTTGTCTAAAAAAATGTGGAGCTGGCAGAAAGGAACCTATCAACCTTGGAAGCTAATGCTATTGCTGGTCAAGCTTTTGAAATTGAAAAAGTTGAGGCCACTAAAAAAGTTCTTGTTGCAACTAAATGGCTAGAGAGCTTTCTCAAGCAAAATGCTGCACTCAACAAATTTCAGGGGGGGGATACGAACACTAAGTATTGTCATGCTTGTATTAAATATTGAAGGAAGTGCAACACCATCCATTGAATCCAAAATGATGATAGATGCTGGATCACTAATTCCAAGGGTATTGCAAAAAATGCTGAGAGATTTTTCATAGAACTCCTTACTACTCCTTCTTTTGATGGGCCACCTGTGGAACAACAACTATTTTTGGAGGACCAACTGTACATCAAAGATCTCCAGCTTGTTCACATTCCTTTTGATACCAAAATTTGGGATGCTTTGAATTCTTTTGATAGATCTAAGACAGCTGGTCTTGATGGGTTTACCTCAACTTTCTATAAAAAGGCATGGCTAATTATTAAATCTGATGTTATTAAATCCATCCAAAGCTTCTTCATTGAAACCTCTTTGCCTAACTACTTATGCTCTTCCAATTTTGTTCTCATTCCTAAATCCACTGAGTACTGGCCATACTACAACCTCATTTAACTCACCTTATAAAACCCAATCAAGCAATTTTTGTGAAAGGTAGATCTATTCCTAACAATGTCTTATTAACACATAAAATTTTCCTAGATATTGACCATACTTGTAGGGGTGGCAATCTGTTTTACAAGTTGGATTTGAAAAAGGCACATGACACCATAAGCTGGGACTTCATCCTTGATATTCTTAAAGCTAAAGGATTGTCCCTAGAACTTTGTAATCTCATTTCCATATGGTTGCAAAGCAATGCTCATTTTATTCTACTCAATGAGCAACCACATGGGTACTTTTCAACTTCTAAGGGGGTTCAACAGAGAGATTACCTCACACCTTCTATTTTTATTCTTTTTATGGACTGTTTTTCAAGAATCATTGATAGAGTCTTTATGGACAATTCTTACTTTAGATACAACCAAGAGTCCAAGATGGAAATTACTCATTATATCTATGTTGATGATATCATCCTGTTCTCCAAAGCTAATCAAAATGTTGTTCAGAAGCTTAATCAATGTTTAATGCAGTTCCAAGAAGCCTCTGGTATGATTTTTAGCCCCTCTAAGTGTAACATGTTCTTTAGTAAAAAAAACTAAACCAACAGTTAAATAGTGGATCACTCTAATTACTAGTTTTTCACTGACCTCACTTCCTTTTAAATATATTAGGGTACCACTTATTAAAGGCAGAACCAAGTTGGTGCAGTTTGATGAGGTCCTGGTCAAAGTTGATGCTTAGCTCAATTGTTGGAACAATTCTTTTCTGTCTAATGATGGAAGGATCACCCTACTTAAAAGCATATTACCTTCATTTCCTTCTTATATTCATCAGGTCACTGCTATGAAAAATCTACCCAAATTAACTTGGAAAGATGCTTTAACAAATTTTATTGGTTGGCCCAACGATAACAAATGCACTGGACAAGCTGGCAGACGGTGTCCAAACCTACCTTAGCTGGAAGACTTAGCTTCAAGGGGCTGCAGAAGCTTCAATAAATCAACATGTGCAAACTCTCGATAAAATTCAGGTAGTAATAATTTCTTTGGGCATTATTTATGAAAGGGAAATATTGCATGCACTCCCATCCTAATCTGATCTGTAGGAAATTGGGGGAATCCAAAATTTAGGTGCAGATGCTTAAAGGTTAGACAACAAGCTGAAAAACTCTTCATGTGGGATTTGGGCAATGGCAATATCCACTTCTTGCTGGATAATTGGTGCCTCTAATGCATGCTACATCTCAAGCCTCCTACTATTAATCCTAACCTTTTGGGCGCTGACTGTTGGGAAGGAGGAAAATGGTCTGATGAAATTCTTAATTCTAAGCTAGACTTAACATTTATTGTTTATATTTCAAAGGTGAAATTCAATAGGAGCCCAAAAAGGCAAATTGATTCTAAATTTTGGTAAATTGCAGACCATTTCTATAGCTATCTACTCCAAACTATTCAGCTGGGATTCTATCCTGTGGGGAAAGACCACTTAGAATAAATTTCTATCTCCTTCCATGTCTTTACTTTACTGGAGAATATTTCATCAAATGCTCCCTGTAGATGATCTTCTTAAACTAAAAGGGCTGAGAGGCCCTTCAGATGCCATGTGTTCCTTTTTGCTTAGGAATCTATAACATCTTTTCTTTGAGTGTAGCTTCGCACAAAATGTCTGAAGAGAATTTAATAAAGGCCTCGGAGTAAACTATTGACCTCATTTTTGGTTGAGGTTTCGTTTTTCCTCTTTAGTAGCCTAAGGTCTAGCCATATGATTTTCCTATTGACTATTCTTAGAAAACTAGACATGGAACCCTCACCATTAGAAATTCCAAACTCTTCTCTACTCAACTTGAAGTTCCACATGTTGGTCTCAACCTCTAAATACTTAGTAGGTAGGGTCACTATGGGGGAAACTCAGGATGAGTTACTCTCAGGATTGCTGGACCTTAGGGTTGACCTTGGGTGTTGGTCTGGAGCTAAGGCATTCACTACACTCACAATCACTCACAACCCTAAACTCAAATTTCTAGCCTAGATCCCTTGATCTTTTGGGATACTCATGTAGATGGTCCCCTAAACCT
>NW_018243164.1:25265-25819 GCF_001263595.1 Phalaenopsis equestris
TAGCCCAACATGACCAAATTGATTAAAGTTCAAAATTCCTTCAAATTGACCCCCCAATTGGACTCAAAACCACTTCCATCTTTCACCAAAGTTGTTCCTTATGACTATATACACAAATTTGATCAATAAATTGGGCAAATTGACATGGATAGCCTAACCCAAACATAAGTTTTGGTCATTTGCACCCCTTTGGACCCATGCACAAAATGTGACCTAACCACCCTAAGACCACCAAATTAACTCCACCACAGCCATTAGTTGGACTTCTCCCCCTGGCTGGCCAGCCAGCCTAGTGGCCGGAGAATCCTAAAACCTAGAGCCACCCCCATGGAACTTCACCCAAATCAAACCTAGAGGCCAGCTCATCTAAATTAAATTGAAGAGCTCCTCTGCCCTCCGCCTAAGCACCACAATGCACCCAAATTTATGCCCTGAGAGCCACCCCATGGCCATTTTTATAAAAACTCACCTCCCACGGCCGTGGGAGGTGTGCTGAAATTTATTTAGAGAGGCCTCTCCAAACTTCACACAGAGCTTCCCTAAGATCCCCTCAG
>NW_018243164.1:26032-26847 GCF_001263595.1 Phalaenopsis equestris
TTACACCAAGACCAGGGACTCAATCTCTAGCCTCCTTGGAACCCAACGAACGTGTCGAGCACCTCTGATTGAAGCCTCCCTTCTCAGAGCAAAGGTATAAAACTTCTCCTTTTCCCGAGCTTATTTTGATTCTCCATTTACTTAGACTTGATTTTATGGTACATTAACCGTATGGATGTGTTCATCTCACTTAGATGAATCCATAGGATCAAACCCGAAGTAATTTGGTTGAGTCTAGGCTGAGATCTTGATGTTTTAGTGTGGACGGGTACGGGATCATTCTATCGGGGATGATGACGTGGAGCCGTTCGATCGAGCGTGTATCAAATGGACGTGGGAGATCAAGTCGGACAGCACTTTGGGACATAAACAGCAGGCCGACTAAGCAAGCAACATGGACGGCGGCGTCCAACTAGAGAGCACCACGCATGCCTTTGGAGCCGTCGTAGGTTGAGGTGGCACGCGCTGTTTAAATAGATAAATATGGCCTTTTCTTAGTTATTTAAATACCCTTTAACTTAGAAAATTCATAACTTTTTGTAGAAAAATCACAAAAATAAAATAAAAATACACTCTTCCTCGGTGAAAAAAGGGAAACAATGTGAAAAAAATTTCAAGTCCATTTGGTGCATATTTTATTTTAAATTAATTAAATACTGTTTTAATCATTTGATTCTCCATCCATAATGACACATCACCTTGGCTTGGAATTTTGACATGTTGTAGTCTCTGTCAAGGGAAGTATTCTTTGATTTTTCCAAAGTCAGAGGAGCTTCCTATACAGAGACCCATATTTTTCAAGTTATTTCACATTA
>NW_018243164.1:27934-29105 GCF_001263595.1 Phalaenopsis equestris
GGGCAAATGTGTAATTTTGGAAATTTTGTCTTAATTAACATTTAGGCTTAATTCAAGGAGGGAAAATGGGTAACCTCTAATCTTAATCCATTTATTGATGTTTGAAACATAAAGGGGTTAATTGGTAGAAACCAATTCATTAATAAAAATTAAGATTAATAAATTTCAAAATTATTAAAATTTGGAAGCTTATTAAAATTAAACGATCCTGGACTTAAGGGTATGACTTTTGAAGCCATAATTAATCAATTTAATACCCCTATTTTGTTTTTTTCAAATAGAATCCAAATCATGAATCATGACCACTTAAAGCTTAACCTTTTTCAAAACAAATTAAGACACTCACTTAGGTCTTAAGGGCTTAGTGGTGACTTAGGCTAAATCAAAAATTGATTAAATAAGGATTAGAGAAATAAACATAATTAAATCAAACATCCTTCAAACACCACTAAGCCCAATTAGGATTAAAAATTTGGCTAAGTGTTCAAATTACATTAACTTGCCTTCTTAAAGGTCTTCACCTACATAATTTTCAAATTAAATGATAAGTGAAAATTACCCTATTCTTAGGGATAATTGAGACATCAGGGTTCACTGAGTAATAAGGGTATTTACATGATGAACCATTAAGCAACATAATAAGTTTAAATGGACTCGAGGCTTTTCACCAGTTGGTGAGAGGGAGGCATGGACCTGCTTCCTCCTCCTAACTTGTTGGATACCTCAGAGGTCTATTAAACTAAATATACTTTGCTCAACGAAATCATCCTTAATTAAACTTTAAGGACTCACCAAGGTATGACATAGGGTTAGCAAAATTACCAAAATATTACCTTTCCTGCTCTTCATGAACTGCCTTAACATGCATTTTAAGTTTTAGGTGGTGGAACGGGAAAACTCGCCAGGTACACTTTTACATTTTCAGTTACATTTTCAGCGTTGTCTTTCTTGTACTTTCATACTGTACTTTTATACTTGCAAATTTGCATGCTAAACAACAATGTCACCCTGCATGAAAACTAAAACCATCAGGATAGCCACATAACCATAACCAAAATAAAAACTAAAACTAAAATCAACCAAGATAAAATTCACCCCTACAACATTCAAAATATAAAACAACTCAAAATTTAATCACAAACATCACATAAAACTACAACTTCAACTAAAT
>NW_018243164.1:29973-32670 GCF_001263595.1 Phalaenopsis equestris
TTGCCCTTATAGGAAGCATGTCCGAACCCAGCTTAATATAAACCCTATTTAATCCTTCATATTAAATAGGGGAACTTGTCGGCAAATACAAAGGTTTCGCAGACCAAACGGACGTCATACTTTCCTTAGTTTATTTGATCGAGCCTCATCCTCAAGTCTTATGTTTATCCTCCGGGATAGATACAGGATTTGAGGTACGGTGCTCTTTCATGTTAAACTATGAAAAATATGGGGTCAGTTTGATTTCATTCTTCAACATCCTTACGAGGAGGGCGACGGGATTTCGATTCCGATGAACGACATTTTCTTACGGGCAACTCCCCTCCATTCCCCAAACTAGCGCCGACAGCTTCTAGCGACTCCGCTGGGGACAAGCTTTTCTCCTCATAAAAATCAAGAAATATTATCTTCACACATCGGTAATATGTCCATGTCCCTCTTGGACCAGATTACATACTTTACCCATTTTCATCATGGGAAAGTATAGCTAACTCCTTGGACTTCAGGGCTGGCTGGTCAACCATCTTTAAACAGAGGGGTTCAAAAGGCCATTAAGGACTCTTTAAATTTTCATGTGGGGTCAGACCCCCAATAGGCTTGTCGGTGGACTAATTCCACCTGGACATTTTCTGCCACTAATTGGGTCCCACACTGGGATCTAAAATTTTTCACATCTCCCTTCCAAATTAGTTTTACTATTTCTCAAATTAAACCAAATTGTGTTGTGATGCACGCACTTTAAGATATTAATTTAATTTTAAAACTTTTTAAACAAAGATGTTCAAAATATCCATAAATTAAGACCCGCCCGGTCTAGAGATCAACCTCCATTTTCAGTGCTTGCACTAAAGATTTTGAGGTTTTCGGCCATATAGCTAACCCTAACACTTTCTGTTTTAGAGCCCGCTGCAATGGCTTAAACACTGACATTTTCCTGCAGTCTTCCAACGGACTGCAGCGCCCGTAACGTCGCTCCCATCATCAAGTTCGGAGCTGGATTGGAAGACCTCGAGGTTATCCTCGGGAAAGCCCCATTCGTGGTAATGAAGATCGCTGCTCTAGAAATGCAAGAGCCCTTTGCAAAATTTAGTTTGAACTGCCCTCAGGACTTCCCTGCCTGCAAGAATGCTAAAGCTATTGTCATCAAGTTTGCTATCCCTGCTACTGTTAAGGGGAAAGAAGTGATGGTCGTCGAGAATGTTGAGAATCCGACTGAAGGACTAACTGTTCCACCACCCGTGTTTGAGATCGGTTCAAGCTCAAGGACTGTACCATTGACCCGAACTTTGACCCGAACTCAACTCAAAGGAGGAACCGCAATAGAAAAGTTCGGAGGGCCATCAAAGCCCGGACTCTTGAAAACACACCCATTGAGGAGGAGCCTCATCGAATTGAAGAGGTTTTACCAGAAATTTATCCACTCCTACGAGGGAGTAGATTCCATCCTCTGACAGACACTGATGGATATGAGAGTATCCGGAAGATTGCTGCCGCATTACAATCACTTCATGGACATGGTGAGGAGGGAAAGAAGTTTACTCCTATCACCTAAGTTAGCACAGTTTTCATAAGGCTTGCTACCAAGGAAGGATGTTATGTTAGTAAATTACTTAAGCGAGTGGGACATGCAATTTTCCCTTGACTGTAAAGTCACCTACCCGTATTCCCGTTTCGTTTGGGAAACCGAGTTGATACTGCTTTAGTCACCACCGATCATACCACCACCAGGACCGCAAGTTGCCGACCGATTAAGTCGAGACTGGGTCCGAGGAACTTACCCGTCATTCCCGTAATCACAGAGAAAAAGACAAGATGATTACCTGACATTGTAGCCCGTCTACACCACAGGGAGCATACCTTCCCTTGACATACCGATGTCTCTATTAAGATGTCCCGTCCTGAGGCATTATCGTCGAAGAAGAAAAGGGTATGGGTACCCAAGGTCGCTGCATCGATACAGTTCAGTGAGCTTGTAAGACAGGAAGTAAAACCAGTGCCTGAAATATCTGACATCGTCGCGACAATAGCCAACGAGATCGAGGAACAAGTAGAGGATATCCACCAAGGTCCTCTAGATCTTAAAGCAATCAAGGAATCGATAATTGAGGAAAAAGTTAAGAAACTCAGGATTGGGATTTTAGAGTTAACTTGAGAGCACGGAGTTTCCATCAATAGTGACAATGAAGATTTTGATTACAATGATTACTTGGAGGAGGATTTTATGGATGTCTATGTGATTGAAACCAGAGCTACCACATACACGCGTGAGGCTCAACCTCACACTGAAGAGAACGCTGTAGATGAGCTGCATAAAGTTATCCTCCTAAGGGATGAGCAAGTCAGTCTACCGTAGAAAAGAATATAGGAAATGACTGCAGCTATGACTGTAGCTATGACCGCCATGGCCACCATTCAGGGGCAATCACAAGCATCAAGATTGGCTTCTCCAGAAATTAATCAGCCAGAAATCATACACATCACAGATGAAAGAAGGGAGGCTACTTTGACAGACAAAGATGAACAATCAAAGAAGGATTCTCCATTAAGTGCCAAGCTAGAAAAAGAGTTCAAGCAAATGGTTGAACAAGTACGGGATGCCTTAGCCCAGTCCAAGGGTGGTGCATCGATTTTAAAGGGTAGACCTTACCCGGAGGAGTTCGATGCCGTCCCTTTCCCCAAGGGTTTTGTGGCCCCAAA
>NW_018243164.1:32680-34696 GCF_001263595.1 Phalaenopsis equestris
CAACACAAGGAATAATGAGGCACTACTTTGCCAGCAGTTCGTCAGCAGCTTTTCAGGGATTGCTTTCAACTGGAACGCTGACTTGCCCAACGGGTCAGTTAAAACATTTTCTGATTTGGAACAGATGTTTTGGAACAGATGTTTGTGAAAATTTTTGTTGGGGCGCAGCATCATGTGTCTATTGGAGAGCTCATGATGGAAAAGCAGAAGCCTAGTGAAACCTTGGCAGACTATATTTTGAGGTGGAGAAACCTTTGCATGAAATGTGAACCTCAGCTACAGGAACATCAAGCGATTGAGACTCTACTCAAAAGCATTCATGGGGTAGTAACTTTCATGTTTAAGGGACTTACCATCAAATCCTTCGAGAAGCTACTCAGTAAAGCCAACAGTCTTCAAGAAGAAATGAAGCACATGGAGCCGCATGAAAAGCCTAAGGTGACCAGAGTGTTTGAGAAGAAATCAGGAGTAGTCGCAACTGTCGACAAAGGAAAGCAGATGATAAAGATATATACAGAAGAGCATCGCCAGTCTTCGTCACAGTACTCTCAGAAACAGAGCAGTCAATCCAACCAACGATCGTCTCAGGAGGAAACAGCGAGTAAAATATCCCTGTTAGAGTGACAGAAAGTTGTGTATTCCTTTAAGGATGAGGCCGTACCTAAAGTATTCAAAAGATTGATGAAGAAACCAGAATTCAAACTACCTGATCTAAAGAAACTCGAAAAGGTGGATAAGAAGAATGAACAAAATTATTGCCTGTACCACCAGTTGCTTGGGCACACTATAGACAAGTGTTTCGTCTTTAAAGACTAGCTCGAAAAGAACCTCAAGGAAGAGAATATAAATAATCCCGAAGGAGTATTTGAGGGAACCTTAAAAAGGTTCCATAAACATGATTTCAGCTGAGTCAATCTCCCCAATCGATCTGTATACTGGAACAGACGGGTGGAGTACAACTTGGGATGAACTCATGAGGGTCCTCAATCAAATATAAGATTCATCAAAACAAGCTTTTATGAATACCGAAGAAGGATGGAATGAGATCTGAAGCAGGTTGTCCAAAAAGATACTGAACAAGATACAGTCTGCATGAAAATAAGCCTCCATTTAGAGTCTGTAGCATACTGAGCCCGAGATGAAGGTTTCACCAGAAAATCTGTCATCATGAAGGATAAAGAGCAATAAAAAGAAAAGCATCACTGCCAATATTGATAGCACGGGGGGTAGGATAGGGGTTGCCTCTACTAGACTGTTTATCTCGGATTTGGAGAAGAAAATCCTCAAACCCTTGACTTTGTATGATTATCTTTTTGTCCTTCTGGGGCCTTATGAATATAATGATTGTGATTTTGGCTACGTTTTGACTATTTCTGGTAATAACGTAACTGATTATGACCGATCTAGCTACGATCTCGATCCCTAAAATGATCCTCAAATTATACTTGAGTCTGATGAACTCGTTGTCAAGGCCAAAGAAGAACTCAATGATATCGCTTACGACAGCACCGATAATGAAGAGCCAACTCTCGAGCACCATGGCACACCGTTTGCCATCAACTTAGATCTTTATGACAAGGAGGAAAAGACACCAGAAGATTCAACAATGATATTCAAGAAGAAGAAGTCACAGAAGTTAACTTAAGGAGCGGAAAAGTGTTACCACCAAGAATAGCTCCGATAGACAAAGAAAATCAAATAATGACTCAAGAAGAGATACCCCCACCTCCTCCAGTAGAAGAACCACATAATCAAGATAAAATTGGAGGACCCTACAAAGTAGACTACAACGTGCTAGCTGCTCATTTCAGGAAGTTGTCGGCCCGACTAAGCATCTACGATGCCCTGATCCTGTCAGAGGAGATGAGAGAATCTCTGGTTACAGCTTTGCTTAATCCAAAAATTTGCTTAGCTCAGTTGGCTAGTACACCCTCAGATGAATTTTGCTCTTTGAGAGAACAGTCAGGGGTAACCTTCAAAGATGAAGACTTGTTGCTCGGTACCTCCGACCACAAC
>NW_018243164.1:35544-42311 GCF_001263595.1 Phalaenopsis equestris
TCTCTTGCAAAAGGTCGAGAGTTTAGAGGTCAAGGAAGTCTGTAGTGTTGGTTCAAAGCCGATCAAATTTTACTGTGCTTCTACCTCTACTGAGCTTGAAAAACATGTAAATTTGGATGTTGATTCTAATGAATTAATTGACTTGCCTTTTGGTTACTTCTCGCCTTGTGTTCAAAAGTTAAGTCAACATGGACACTTACCAAAAAAAATGTCAAAAGATAAATTTCAACTTTTTGAAAAACTATGGAATGCTAAAAGTCGAACTCTCAATTCAAAAGAAGGTCCCAGATTTGGTACAGTTGGACCAGTCGATGATTTGGAATTTTGCATGGATGTTACTAGTGAGTCAGAAGAGGATTGCCTCGATATAGAGGATGACTCTACTGATCAAGCAATAGAAGATGCTCCGCCAGAATTTGAGGATAAAATTAAATCCACTATTGTTTAACTTCGAGACTGAAGAACGACCCCGACCTACATTTATAAGTTCTCTACTTGATGACGAAGAATCTGCAGAATTGGTCAAACTATTAACATGCATGGAGCTACGATGTGCATGGAGCTACGATGAAATGCCAGGGCTGTCAGCAGAGGTTGCAGTCCATAAATTTGGGTAGACAAGAATATTACCCCAGTAAAACAAGATCCAAGGAGACTGCACCTTGAAATAGAACAATAAGTCATCACCGAGGTAAAGAAATTGATAGATGCCAACTTTGTTAAAGAAGAGCAATAGCCCACATGGTTAGCCAATATTGTACCTGTTAAAAAGAAAAATGGACAGATCTGAGTTTGTGTCAACTTCAGAGATTTGAACAAGGCATGTCCGAAAGACGAGTTTCCACTACCTATACCAGAAATGATGGTGGACATCGCTTCGACGCATGAAATTTTCTCGTTCATGGACGAATCATCGAGATACAACCAAATTAAGATGGCTCCCGAGGATGCAGTACTTACAGCTTTCAGAAAATCGATTGGAATTTTCAGCTACACAGTGATGCCGTTCGACCTGAAGTACGCAGGAGCAACATATAAGCATGCAATGACGAATATTTTTCACGACCTCATACATAATCAAATAGAATGCTATGTGAATGATTTTTTCATCAAAAGTAAACAGAGAATAGACCATCTGTATGATTTGAGGATCGTGTTTGAACGGTTGTGACGATATGACCTTAAAATGAATCCCTTAAAGTGCGCCTTTGGCATTAACTCCGGGAAATTTCTAGAATTCATTGTCTGTCATCGGGGAATCGAGATCGACCCAGATAAGATTAAAGCTATCATGGAAATGCCTCCCCCTAAAACCTTGAAGCAGCTACGTTCCTTCCATGGGAATTTGGCATATCTGAGATGTTTTATTTCTAATCTCTCAGGTAGGTGTCAGCCTTTCTCGGCATTCAAAACGGGCAACGAGATTTTGATTCCGGTGATCGACAGCTTTTTACGGGCAACTCTTCCAACTAGAAACAACACCGACAATACTTTATACTGCAGCCTTCGATGACTCTCTCAAATCTTTATTAGCTCAAGTCAATGACGAGGGTAAGGAAAACACACTCTATTACTTGAGTTGCCATCTAATACCGACGGAGGTAAAGTATCCGCCTATTGAGAAGCATTGTTTAGCTTTCATTTTCACCACCCAGAAGCTTAGAAATTACAGGCTTTCTCATTAAATTACCCTTATTTCAAAAGTTAATATGTTACAATATTTGATGACCTGACCAACACTTTTCGATGACCTGACCATCACTTTCCGGACGTCTAGCAAGATGGTCGATGATCTTATTGTAGTTTGATATAACTTTTTTTCCCCTTCGTGCTATCAAGATTTTATTGTAGTTTGATATAACTTTTTTCCCCTTCGTGCTATCAAGGGATAGATACTAGCAAACTTTCTTGTTGCATGTTGCACACCCCCTGCCAACTAGGTCCTCTCTCAACGACGAGTTACCAGACGAGCAAATACTATAAATGGAATTTGCTATTGTGCAACGGTGGGAAATGTACTTCGATGGTGCTTCGTTAGCCAGGAAAGACAAAGGATCAGGCACAGTAATATCAGGCAAAGCAGGGATTGGTTTGATTTTTATTACGACAGATAAGGGTATGTTGAGGTTCTCATACCACCTAACAGAGCCGTGCACCAACAATGAAGCAGAATACGAAGCTTTAATCACCGGATTGGAGTTGGCAATTTCAATGGATTGGCAATTTGGCAATTTCAATGGATATAACAAACATTATCATCTATGGTGACTCTCAACTTGTCATCCAATAGGTCGTCGGACATTGCTGAATTCTGAAACCATGACTAGCAGAGTACCATCAGTACACAATGAAGCTCCTGGAGCACATCCCTAACGCGGCGTACACGTGGCTTTCTACCGGATTCCTCGGGGAGATGATACCCATGCTGACACTCTAACAAAACTCACTAAGGAAATGGCATGTTCCAGGAGGATTATATCAAAGTCACGGTGCAAGGAAGACGAGTCTCGCCTCGAAATGACTTTGAAACTCTACACAAGCTTGAAAAAAAAAACAATAAATACAGTTGCAGATATCAACAAAGCCGTTAATAGAATATTTGCAAACTGGGAAGCTGCCGGAGGACAAGTCTGAGGCGCACCACATCACAAGAAGGGCTATGACTTATGCCCTGATGGGAAATGTTCTCTATAGAAAATCATTCGACCAGATGTGGCTACGGTGTTTAAGCAGAGCTAAAGCACAGAATATTGTCAAAGAGCTATATGCCGAATTGTGTGGCGCTCACCAGTCAGGGCCGAAAATGAAGATGAAGATCGATAAAATTTGGGTATTATTGGCCAGCAATGATGTCTGATTGCATGGATACAACAAGAAGATGTCACCAATGTCAAGTGCATGGGGTGGTCTTACACCAGTCTCCAAATGTGCTTGGGCACAGACATTATAGGTCTGATAGACCCTTCATCTTCTAAAGGACACAGATTTATACTTGCCTCTACAGACTACTTCTCCAAATGGGCAAAGGCAGTACCGTCACGCGAGGTTACGACACAAAACGTCCTTCAATTTTTCAAAGGCCAAATTTTCTACTGTTTTGGAGTACCACAAAGAATAATCTCTGGCAATGGGTTAGCTTTCAAAAGCACAAAGATCAATAATTTTGTCAGAAGACATGGGATAGATTTGAGATACTCTACAATTTTCTATCCCAGAGCAAATGGTCTGGCTGAAGCTTTCAATAAGACACTGGTACAGATTTTAAAGAAAATGCTGGATGAAAATAAGAGGGATTGGCATAACAAACTGTTAGAAGCCTTGTGGGCCTACCGGACGACTTTCAGGAATTTGGAGAATTTATTTACTCTCAGAGTCCCATGATAAATTGGTCCGCCCAAGGACATTCAAAATCGGTGACCTCGTACTTGTGCTCAAAAGACCTATTCTTGCTCGCCGTAAAATAGGTGGAAAGTTTGAGCCAACTTGGGAGGGACCATTTGTCATTGAGAAGGTCTATACAAAAGGAGCCTACCAGTTAGTGGACTTCCGGGGTAAAAGACTCATGTTACCGATAAATGGACGACACCTGAAAACTTATTATGCAACCTGATGCCGCCTACCCCCGCTTGCCTCTGCTTGCTTTGAAACTTTGAAACTTTGATTGTTTCAGGGTTATCTATGAGGCCAAATGTCTATGACCGGGTCCAAATTTTGTAATTAACCTCAATATAATGAAAATTTTGAGAAAGATTTTTGAACTTTACACGTTCTATTTTCTACTTTTGAACTTAAATACCCTACTAAATAAAACAAAACTCACACATAAAATGAATAATCCTTTTCACCAAAACAAACTAAAATTTACTTTAATGAATACTTTGTTTTGTTCTTGTTCATGCCAAGCTTCGGTCCACTGACATTTTTCCTGTCTTCTGCAGAAAAATGTCAGGAAAGATGTTGATCTTTGCCTTCCAGGATGGCTGGAACCTCAAACTGAATAAAGAGATGGCACCGCGAGGAGGTGTCATAGATTTCAACATGGATTTCAACCAAGTTGATATGGACTATGAGGGTCCTCTAATGGAATTAGTCAGCAATGAAGAAAAGGAGATACTGCCTTCACTATTGAGGGTGACCACTCAAAGTAATGTGTCACGCAAAGGTAAAAACGTGATAGCAAAACAAGATCCGATGGAGGAGCCCAGCCGTTTACCCTCCATGGTGGCTACTACAGCAAGGGACCTGATAGTCGCCCGTAGTGAACAACTAGCGATTATTCCGCTCCGCAGGACGCAAAGCCAAAATCAAAAGGAGTAGGGAGCCTTCTGCAACAGGAATGCAAACGTCAGAGAGACGTGAGCAGTTTACTTACCCCCATTCTTGTGGCACATATTTATGACCCAGATCTGAGAGAAACTTTTGCCAGCCTGCCCACTTCGATTATTCCGCTCCGCAGGACGCAATGCAGAAATGCCAGTCAAAAGGAGTAGGGAGCCTTTCTACAACAGGAACGCAAACGCCAGAGAGACGTGAGCAGTTTACTTACCCCCATTCTTGTGGCACATATTTATGACCCAGATCTGAGAGAAACTTTTGCCAGCCTGCCCACTACAGATGAAGAGTCAGGATTTGTGACAGAATCATATATGCTCCCAGTTTCAGATATCTTATGCAGAGGTTGCCCAACATGCAACATTGAGGTACCAGCCGGGACATCAGTCACGAGCGCAATTGTAGAATGCCCGAACTGCAATGTTCTGCATCTACAGCATTTCAGTACATTAGAAGAATACACCTCAAGCACCAACGAGTCTCAGACTCCATAATTCAAGACAAATGAACCATATGTCCCATTGGGGATGGGATCAGCACACACCATGGAGCCCAGGACCATACATTCCACTAGAGGCTGAATCTCATATTCTGGATCGACCAGCACCAATCAACCAACACCAGTTTGGGTTCCCGATGAGGCACAATGGAAGGAACACCCACGGCAGCTGCCAACTCCTGGTATGGTAGAATATTACAAGATAAGCAGAGTAAATAAAAGAGAATTTGAGTTATGAAGAGGTTCAAGGAAAGTTTATCAACATATTGGAAGGCCTGAAGCTATATACCAGGGTTTTCTCCGAAACTGATGAAAGAAGCATCCTAGACTGCATCTTCGATTTGAGAGATAGAGGTCGAGCGGGCCTTCGCATGGAAATAACATATTCCGAGCCGAAGAAATGAATGCGGGGAAAGGAAAGAATCACCATCCAATGCGGCTGTTGCTACAACTTCACGAACGACAGATAGGGGAATCCGCCTAGGATCCTCAGACACGATCAAGTAGTTCCACTACCGTCAATGATAAAGTGGAGATGATCAACATAATGGTCAAGTGGAATATTCTACCCGCTACTTGCATTTCTAACAGTTGCATCATCAACATTTATGAAGAAGGTGACTGCATTCCCCCACACATTGACCATCATGATTTTGTGAGGCCTTTCTGCACAGTCTTGTTCATGAGTAAAAGCAATATTCTATTTGGAAAAGAAATTTATGTTGTCGGCCCTAGTGAATTCGGAGGTTCTGTGGAGATTCCTCCTCTAGTCGGTTCAACACTTGTTCTCAAGGGAAACGGTGCAGACATTGCCAAGCACTGTATTCCAGGAGTACAACACCATAGGGTGTCTGTAACCTTCCACAGAATGGATGACAGTAAAATAGCATATGGATTCCAGTAGGACCTAGAATGAAAGGAGTTGTTTCCATACGAGCTATGAGAAGGTTGTACCTCTAAGTACATGCAAAGCAAACTCTTATCCTAGAGCATGACTTAGAAGGTCTGCTTAATCAGGAGCTCAACATACCTGACACAAAGGGTTCACTTACTTTCTTTTAACAACATGACATGTATCTGATGTATTCAGTATATGATGTACTCATAGCGTGATATAATTCTCAAAGTATTTCAACATAAGTTACATGATGTAACTTATTGAGGCATTAGCCTATGTTCGATCTGTAGCATCTTTATTGAAGCAGATTAATGGAAATTTCTCTCAAATTATGCCTTTTTGTCAGTTGCCTTTTTGTGCGATGGATGAAAGCCGTGAACCATGCGATGGTTCAAAATTTCAATGAACACAGAACGAAACAACGAATCTTCAAGAACAAACAAAACACAAATGAAAAAAAATCATAAATGAGTGAATAACAAAACAAATTGTTTTTAAATCAACCTATTAAAATTAAAACTTTAAAAGTGTATTTTAAAAAATTAAATTGTGATAAAAACAATAAGAAAATAAATAGACCTGTTGAGTAGATTCTTCTGTTTTTGGAATTTCTTACTCTTTGTGCGCGCAGTACAACCATCGTTATCTACACTAACTCTCTGCACATCCTCGCAGAATTTCACATTCTGCACATAACTCCACAAAGCTCTACAAATCTTCTTCAAAATCAATCGTCTCACATAACACACTACTGCAAATTCAACATCACAAGCTCTGTAAATTTCATAAGAATGGACCTACATTTCAATTCTCACTTCTGAATTAGTCCTCAATTCTCAGTCTTACATTTCTTTATTCATACATTCGAGGTCGGTCCTTACATTATGACACTCTCTTTTGAGAATTGACCTACATTTCAATTCTCACTTCTGCATCAGTCCCACATTTCTGATTCATTACATTCGAGGTCGATCCTTACATTCTGACACTCGCTTTTGAGAGTTGACCTACATTCCAATTCTCACTTCTGAATCAGTC
>NW_018243164.1:42660-47801 GCF_001263595.1 Phalaenopsis equestris
GTTCCTTTTCTAGTTTTCTAGGAATAATCAACAGGAAGTCCTATGGCCAGACCTTAGGCTACTAAAGAGGAACAGTATACCTCAACCAAACATGAGGTCAAAAATAATATGATTGATGATTAACACCTTTTTACATTACAAGCCCGATTTTAACTTTGGGAATCAAAACCTTTACTTACTTAAATTTTCCTTCGGGGGCATCCCCCACCTAACACTTAAATGAAACATCAATTGATTAATTGAGTGTCCTAGCCTTGGGATAAATAAAACATCAAGTTTCCTTGAGTAATGGAATAACCTTATCTTAACCTTGGATGATTGATAAAATGATATAATAAGTTCAAAATGAACTCAAAATATTTCACGAAATCTTCAAAGTGGCTCAGGGTCATACTTTGAGCACTTTGAAATCTCTTGAATATTTTGAAGTGCAAATTGAACTTGTTATATTTTGTTCTGAAATCATCCACTAAAATCTTCTGAGACTCAATAAAACCATAACTTGGTGTTTGGTATCCATACCTTCATCTACTCTTGCAATTTAAAATCCTTGCAAAAAATTATATACATATTGCTAAAGTTAACCTTTCAGGTGGAGGAGCAGGAAAAATCGACAGGCACACATTTAAATTATTGCATTTACTTTTTCGTACTTTCTTGCTTGCATTATTGACCTCACTTTTGGTTGAGGTTTAGTTTTTCCTCTTTAGTAGCCTAAAGTCTAGCCATAGGACTCTCCTATTGACTATTCTTAGAAAACTAGAATAGGCACCCTCACCACTAGAAATTCCAAACTCTTCTCTACTCAACTTGAAGTTCCACATGTTGGTCTCAACCTCTAAATACTTAGTAAGAGAGGTCACTATGGGGGAAACTCAAGATGAGTCACCCTTAGGACTGCTTGACCTTAAGGTTGACCGTGGGTGTTGGTCTATGGCTAAGGCACTCACTACACTCACTACACTTATCTGCACCCACAATCACTCACAACCTTGAACTCAAATTTCTAGCCTAGATCCCTTGATCTTTTGGGATAATCGTGTAGATGGTCCCGTAAACCTACTAGCCCTAGGGCTATGGTTTAGCTAAGACCACTATGTAGAGGACCCAAAATGGGGTTTCCACTGGTCCATATCCTGTTGGTGATGATTGGTACCTCAACTCTACCAAAATACCCATCTTGGCCTTTTACCCCAAAAACACCCCCAAATTATTAAAATACCCCTCAATAGCTCAAAATCTCAAATATTCCCAATCTAATTTCTCTCAACTACCACATGACCCAATTTGGCCAATTTGACCATCTTTAATAAAAACCCCCAAATTGCCCTCTAAAGACCTAAATTTCCCCAAATCCAGCTCAAATGTCCATGAATTTGATCTCAATTCACCCCGATTCCAACCCTAAAATCAAATTCACTTTTGATATGACTAAAATAAACCGAATTCAAGCTCAGTTGGACCATGATTTGAGCCCAATTTTGATTTGGGTCAAAACCCCAATTTTGACCATATGACCACCTAATCTCACCAAATTGAACCCATAGCCTAGTCAATTGGCCTCAATTAATGTTGCGAAATCCTTATAACATTCCTATACATCAAAATCAAACAACAATTGTCCTTGGTAAAGTCTCAAACCCATTTGATTTTGGCCTAAATCCAAAATTCCCAAACTTAGCCCCAAATTGGCTAAGTCCCCAAATTTCACCCAATTGATTGCCTTAACCTCCAAATTGGCATCCAATTCATGTTGAAAACTCTTCATGATGTCCTTATTGACCATTTAAAATAATCAATTTGGACTTAGCCCAAGGCTAGCCCAAGCTAGACCCAAGTTTAGCCCAACATGACCAAATTGATTAAAGTTCAAAATTCCCTCAAATTGACCCTTCAATTGAACTGAAAACCACTTCCATCCTTCATCAAATTTTTTCCTTAGGATCATATACACCAAATGCAACTATTTATTTGAGCCAATTGACATGGCTAACCTAGCCCAAACCCAAGTTTTGGTCATTTGAACCTACTTGGTCCCATGCACTAAATGTGAATTAACCACCCTAAAGCCACCAAATTAAGTCCACCACAACCATTAGTTGGACTTAGTGACCAGCCCAAACCCCATGAAACCACCTAAATCAAGCCATGGACCAAAGGTCCCCCAAATTAACAAATCTTATTTCCAAAAATGCACATGCTGAAGATATATTTGCCAAATCAAAACAATTGTTGTGATGGATTCCTTTGGGTTGCCTGAGCTCCTAGCCACCTCCCCCTGGCTGGCCGGCCTGGCTGGCCGGCCACCTTAGTGGCCAGAAAAACCCAAAATAGAGAGCCACTCATGGCACCTCATCCAAATCAAACCTAGAGGCCAGCTCATCCAAATCAAATTGAAGAGCTCCTCTGCCCTCCACTCCTCTGCCCTCCACCTAAGCACCACATTACACCTCCTAATTGGCCAAGACAGCCACCATAACCCCATTTTTATAAAAGGCCACCTCCATGGCCATTGATCTAAGTGCTGAAAATTTCTCAGAGAGGCCTCTCCAAACTTCACACAGAGCTTCCCTAAGATCCCCTCAGTGCATCCCAGCCATTTTTCCTCACCCATTCCCCTTGCCGGAGCTCAATTTTGATCTTGAAACCTTGCCGAAAACCAAAATAGAGTGCAACACACCTTCACACTCCACCAAACTTCAATTGCTTGTGCCCACACCTTCACAACAGTAAGTGAAGACAAAGCCTGAAGACAAAGCCCCATCAAATTACCCTCTGAAAATCCCTCTTCCCCAGTTTGGCATAGCTCTAGACCAACACCCAGTTCCGACTATGGTCGAATTCACACCTAGGCCTTACACCAAGACCAGAGACTCAATCTTTAGTCTCCTTAGACTTAAATAACAAATGTGTCGAGCATCTTTGATTGAAGCCTTCCTTCTCAGAGCAAAGGTATAAAATACCTCCTCCTCCCGAGCTTATTTTGATTCTCCATCTACTTAGGCTTGACTTTGTGGTACATTAACCGTATGGATGTGTTCGTCTCACTTAAATGAGTCCATCAGATCAAGCCCGAAATGATTTGGTTGAGTCTAGGCTGAGATCTTAGGGTATTAGTGTGGATGGTTATATGGTCATAGGATCATTCTATCGGGGATGATGACGAGGAGCCATTTGATCAAGCATGTATCAAATGGACGAAGGAAATTGAGCCGGACTGACAGCGCTTTGGAAAATAAACCGGGGGCCGAGTGAGCAAGCTACGTGGACGACGACGTCCAACCAGAGCACGTCACGCGTGCCTTCAGAGCTGTCGTAGGATGAGGTGGCACGCACGGTTTAAATAGATAAATAGGGCTTTTCTTATTTATTTTAATACTCTTAACTTAGAAAATCCATAACTTTGTGTAGAAAAATCCCAAAAATAAAATAAAAATACCCTTTTGCTCAGTGAATAGAGGAGAACAATGTTGAATAAATTTCAAGACCATGTTATGCATATGCTATTTTTAATTAATTAAACACTATTTTGAATCATTTGATTCTCCATGCATATTGATATATCATCTTGGCTTGACACTTTGACTTGTTGCAACCTCTGTCAGGGGAAATATTCTCTGGTTTTTTCAAAGTCAGAGGAGGTTTCTATACAAAGATCTATATTTTTCAAGTTATTCCACATTATTTCTTTAAAATAATCATAGAAATTAGCATATTGATTAGAGAATCCTAAGAAATTTTTTGAAGGTCCACCATGACTAGAGAAACCTTTGAAAATAATTTCATGGGACAACTCATTTAAAATGCACTTAAATTTTGTAAACACTAAATCACTAAGATAATTAATTTTAGAAAATATAAAAATTTATATGATTTGATTTTTAATCTCCACTGTGGTTTATAATCCAGAGAACTCATCATAAAAATTTCAAAATATTTCGAGTTCATTTGAGAACTTAAATTGATTTTTAAAGATAAATACCACTCTTGGCATTTAAATGATTTTTAAAAATCAAAATATAACTCAAAAAATTATGAAACTTAATTTTTTCAGTTCTATGTGATCAGGGATATTTTCTAAAAACAAAATTATATTTAAAATAAAAACTTGACTTTTAGCCTATTTTAAATATTTGAATAATTAAAAATCTATAAAAATCACAAAAATAATAAAACTCTTGAAAATGTTTTAAATTGCTTCCTAATCACTTAGGAATAATTAGAATATTTTTTCTGATTTTCTAAATAATGATATTGAATTTTAAAGCTTAAAAATAATTTTTTAAAGTCTAAAAATGAGTTTTCACTAAAAATAATTCCAATAAATCAAATAAAATTGGAGTAAATCAAGATAAAAAAATCAAAAAAATATGAAATTTGCTCCTCTGAGTTCTCTAACCTTAGAGAGGTATTTCAAAAATAGAAAACTTAATTTTCACTACCTAAAATATTTTATTTTTATTAAATAACCCATAACTTAAAATAATTCTAATAAATCACAGAGAATTCAAAAAATTATGAAATTTTATCCATAGGCTTGTCTGGTCTAGGTCTACCTCCAGTAACAATTTCAAGAGATTAGAATTTACCTTGGTCAAGTTAGAAATTTTCTTTGAAAAATTTTATTTTTGCATGAAAATAATTATATAAATTAAATTATATTTTGAAAAATCATATTTTCTCCTCTGATGTCTTAATTGACCCATGAATGAGGTAGGATAAAAACTTCAAAGTCATTTGAATTGAATTTAACAAATTATGAGGTGTTAGAGCCTTAGGGGCAAATGTGTAATTTTGGAAGTTTTGCCAGGCTTAATTCAATGAGGGAAAATGGGTAAGCTCTAATTTTAATCAATTTATTGGATGTTTGAAACACAAAGGGGTTAATTGGTAGAAACCAATCTCACTTTCTTAATTAAGATTAATAAATTTCTAAATTATTAAAATTTGGAAGTTTATTAAAATTAAATTTTGAAGCCAATACTTAATCAATTTAATACACCTATTTTGGTGTTTTCAAATAAAATCCAAATCATGAATCATGACCACTTAAAGCTTAACCCTTTTCAAAAAAAATTAAGACACTCACTAAGGTCTTAAGGGCTTAGTGGTGACTTAGGCTAAATCAAAAATTGATTAAA
>NW_018243164.1:47910-48579 GCF_001263595.1 Phalaenopsis equestris
AATTTTCAAATTAAACCACAAGTGACAATTACCTCTTTCTTAGGGATAATTGAGACATCAATGTTCACTGAGCATTAAGGATATTTACAGGATGAACCATTAAGCAACATAATAAGTTTAAATGGACTCGAGGCTTTTCACCAGTTGGTGAGAGGGAGGCATGGACCTGCTTCCTTCTCCTAACTTGTTGGATACCTCAGAGGTCTATTAAACTTAATATACTTTGCTCAACGAAATCATCTTTATTTAAAATTTTAAGGACTTGCCAAGATATGACATAGGGCCCGGAAAATTATAAAAATTTTACCTTTCCTGTTCTTCATAAACTGCCTTAACATGCATTTTAAGTTTCACGTGGTGGAACGAGAAGACTCGCCAGATACACTTTTACAGTTTTCAACATTGTATTTCTTGTACTTTCATACTGTACTTTTATACCTACAAATTTGCATGCTAAACAACGATGTCACCTTGCATGAAAAGTAAAATCATTTGGATGGCCACATAACCATAACCCAAAACCAAAACTAAAACTAAAACCAACCAAGATAAAATTCACCCCCACAACATTCAAAATAAAAAACAACACAAAATTTAATCACAAACATCACATAAAACTACAACTTCAACTAAATTAAGACATCTCTATCAGATGATCGGGAATCCCTC
>NW_018243164.1:48673-51622 GCF_001263595.1 Phalaenopsis equestris
CGGAACGAGGGAACCGTAGGATCCTAACCGGTGTCGCTCTAATCAATTTTAATATGCCCTCACAAAATTTAAAGAACTTCAACCATAAGGCCACCTGATTTGACATTACAACTCAACACACTAGAAAACTCAAACTTGTCGCAACAAGGAACTTGGAGCTAGCATGGTAGGCAGCTCGGTCATCTTCAATAGCAAAACCTGTCTTCCCCAGCTAAACCAATCTTCCTTCCTTAGACTTAAACAATAAAGCCATAGGATTTTGAGGTTGCTTGCTTATGCAACGTAAATCCTCACCTTATCTTTAGGCCTTTGCATAGCCCTGCTATACAATATAAGCCCTAACTCGTCTTAAGATTCCAAGATTGTCGTCTGTCATGACCTAAATCGTCACATCTTCCAGGCTATTTGTGTGATCATTTCACACGAATATAAGCCCTAACTAATAAAATTGGGAGGATGAAACACCTAAATATTTCTCCTTAAAACTGAAGCCAAACATTAAGATAGCTTGGGAAGTCACCGAGGTTATCCTTTGGATCCATGACATCCCCTAGTTCTTCTTCCTTTGGATTCTACAATAAAAAATTTCTAAATTTGAACTAGTCCCCTTTCACACCTCTACGTCTGATTTTGTTGAAGAGTCCTACCCTTTGAAATTCCTTGAAGATAATTTTTCTTAACTTTTATCGAGAGTTTTCTTAGGTGGCTTTGGTCATTTATGATGTAAATAACTATATGGGCTTGCCCTTATAGGAAGCATGTCCGAACCCAACTTAATATAAACCCTATTTAATCCTTCATATTAAATAGTGGAACTTGTCGGCAAATACAAAGGTTTCACAGACCAAACAAACGTCATACTTTCCTTAGTTTATTTGATCGAGCCTCATCTTCAAGTCTTGTGTTTATCCTCTAGGATAGATACATGATTTGAGGCACAATGCTCTGTCATGTTAAACTATGAAAAATATGGGGTCAGTTTGATTTAGTACTTCAACGTCCTTACGAGGCGGGCGACGGGATTTTGATTCCGATGACCGACAACTTCTTACGGGCAACTCCCCTCCAATCCCCAAAATAGCGCCCGCAAAGCCTTCTTAGTTAAAATGATCAAATGAAAGGGCTTCGTAGATGTTTTCAGTATTCAAAATTCCAGCATCCCACCCAGTTATTCTGTCATAATGGTTTTCTGAAAAATACTTAAACATTCCCTTATCAAGGTAAACGCTGATGGAAGCTTCTCTTCTTTAGGGGCTGGTTTTGGTGGGGACTTTAGGGACTCCACTAGGGCCTATTGGCTATTTTTCCACTCTCTAATAATTTCTCAAGATGCACTAGAGACTGACGATGCTGCTAGACTTGCTATGAACATGACAATTTGCTGTCATTATTTCAATTGAGCCCTCTTTATAAATCCAAATTATTGTGATGAGACAATAGAACTAGTTGGTAGTTAAAATTGATTCTTTTGTCCTCCTCCAAATGATATCTAGTGAAGTGCCCCTCCTTAGCATACCCTCCAATGGCTCAAGCTCATCCTTTCTTTGAGGAATTCTTGTCATGTTCATTTCTCTTTTTATTTTTAGAGAAGGCAATAGGCCTTCTAACTGGCTTGCTAGACTAAGTAGTAACTCTGATGGGGCTCTTTTTTCTTTAGCCCCTCCTCCTTCTCTTACGTTTTTCTTTAATGGAGTGCTTTTTTAGACTCCCTATCTTAGAATTGTTACCCCCTCTATTATTTAATAGATTTAACTCTGATGGGACTTGCTAGACTGAAGTGTTTACCTCTTTTCCCTTGATTTGTTCTATTTGTGTGGGTTTTCATTTTCATATGGATGCAGCTACTTTCTTATGTGATATATATTTCTTTGTATAAAAATTGTGAGTAGTATTATGTGGGGCTTTATGAAATAATTATCCTTAATAATATTGGGAGTTGTTTTTTTCTATGCAGCCTTTTATCTTTGGAATACCTTACTGGGTTTTGAAGATGATACATTTTATTGTATGATTGACTATAGTTCTGATATCTACAGTGTGTCTCACGAGCTGAAGTTTTGGTATTGGTCTATGCACTTTTTTAATTGGAGTCTTACGACCCATAATACTTATGCTAGAATTAGTGAAAGGTTTGGAGATACTATTCTTTTCTATAAGGGCAGGATGTATGGTACATTGGTTTACTATTGGCATTGGAAGTTTGGGATGTGATGGCTTCTTAGTGTGATTCTGTCCAATTTGGGGCTTTATGACTTTATCTTTTCTATAGAAATTGGGAGAAGAGTATTCTGTATAGAATACTTTTTTTATTGGACTACAAAACTCGGATTTACGGTAAACCTACATTTTAATGGATACTTTTATTGGTTATATTTAGCAATCCTGTATGGGAAAATGGAGATTGCTAGAGGTTGTATGTCGTGGTTGGTTGAGCAAACTTGAATTTTTGCAGGGTCTGCTTCCATACCACCTTCTGAAATTTTATGCCCTAATAGAATTCCTCTTGCAATCATAAATTGACATTCTCTCAATTCAGAACAAAATTAGTTCTTTTGCATAACTCCAAAACTTTTTCAAGAAAATTTAAGCATGCATCATATGATGTTCCAAATACAGACAAAACATCCATAAATACCTCAAATCCATCATCAATTAACTTACTAAATATAGACATCATACCTCTCTGGAATGTTGCAGGTGCATTACATAATCCAACAGGCATTATTAGAAAAGCAAAAGTTCCAAAAGGACTAGTAAATGTTGTCTTTTCTTGATCCTCAGGAGCAATAGGAATTTGATGGTAACTAGTATATTGTTGACCTCACTTTTGGTTGAGGTCTAGAAAACTTCTATAGTAGCCTAGGTCTAGCCATAGGACTTTCCTATTGACTAGTCTTAGAAAATTAGAAGAGGTACCCCACCATTAGAAATTCAAAACTCTTCTTTTTA
>NW_018243164.1:51882-52098 GCF_001263595.1 Phalaenopsis equestris
ATTTTCAACTCAATTTCAGGTGGTTTTATAATTGACGGAAATAGATTCTTATCAGCATTTTCTGTAATATCCAACATCTCAAATCTTTCCTGAAAATAATCTAATTCTTCATTTTCTAATTCGTTTAGAATAACTTCATCACTTTCTTAAAATTATTCTTTCTCTTCAAAATGTTCTTTAAAATGTTCTTTCAATAGATGTTCACTAATTTCCATG
>NW_018243164.1:52514-57036 GCF_001263595.1 Phalaenopsis equestris
AGTGAAACTACCAGGATCTTTTAATTTTTTAAGAAGATTTTTCTGAATAATTGCACTACACTCTTCGCTAAGTGCAACAGTTTCATTATCCGTGAACTTCCTTTTCTTGTTAAGAATATCTTTCATAAATTTCACATAATTGGGCATCTGCTCTAAAGCTTCTACGAAGGGAATATTTACCGTTAACTTCTTAAAAATTTGTTAAAATTTAGAAAATTATTTATCCTCTTTGTGTTGCTTCAATCTTTGAGGAAATGGTGGTGGAGGTTTCTCTACAGTAAATTTTATTGGTGTAAATGGATACTCTAAATCTGGGTACTCGTGATATATTTCTTTTTCAGTATCCACTTTATCTTTTTCAGTTTTTATTTCTTTTTGCTCTCTTGTCTCTAATTCATTTCCACTTCGTAATTGTATCTCTTTTATCTATTCTTTTCCTTGATCTTTAGGATTTGGTTCCACAGTACTCGAAAAAGTTCCCAATTTTCGGTTGCTAAGCGCAGTAGCGATATGCTCTAGTTGATTTTCAATATTCTTAATAGCCGTTCCTTGATTTTGTAATTAATTTCCTTGAATATGTAATTGATTTCCTTGATTCTGCATTTGTTGACCCATTTTTAATATCAGCTCTTCCATAGACAACTTCTTTTCCTTAATTTGAGTGTTACTGTTAAATCCTAGAGGATAAGAAGGTCTATCGTTAACATTTCCTTGGTTGGATGAAATTCCTAATGGGTTCACTGGGTTGTTTGCCCATTGTTGATTTATAGATGATTCTTCCAACCTGAGTTATAATAGTTTGAATAAGGATTGTTGGGTGTATTGATAGCATTTAAACTCTCATATGAAGGTTGAACATCCATAAAATGCCCAGCTAAATTCTCTTCCATCGTAGTAGGTGTTGGAGAGTAATTCATTCCGTAATGACCTAATTTCTTTGATATTACAACAATCTGTGAAGCAAACATAGATATCACATCAGCATCATGGATACTAGCTACTCTTTTAGGATTTACCCTTTCAGAGGGCCATTGAAAATTGTTGGTAGCCATCTCTTCTATTAATGAATAAGCCTCATCAAAAGGTTTTGACATTAAAGAACCACCAGCCGCAGCATCTATAATCGATCTAAGTGATCCCACTAATCCATTATAAAAAAATTGAATCATTAACCAATCTGGTAATGAATGATGAGGGCAATTCCTAAGAAGATCTTTAAATCTCTCCCAAGCTTCATATATTGACTCTCCATCAATTTGGCAGAATGATGTTATGCCATTTCTAAGTTTAGCAGTTTTGGATGGAGGGAAATATTTGGATAGAAACTTCTCTGAAAGTTCTCCCCAAGTTCTAATATATTCTGGTGCTAATGAATTTAACCACATCTTAGCCTTATCACTCAGAGAAAAAGGAAAAAGTCCAAGTCTAACAACATTGTTTCAAACTCTGTCAAATTTAAAAGTAGCACACAACTCTAAAAAACTAGCGAGGTGTAAATTAAGATCTTCATTTGGTGTACCTCCGAATTGATTATTTTGTTCCATTGGATAATAGTAGGTTTAAGCAAAAATGAATTAGCAGCTACATCAGGATTTTTGATAGATAAGTAAATTTCATCTGCTGTAGGATTTGCATAATCTCGTAACGGTCTAGGTTGGTGTTCATTTTATATTCCTTGATTGTTCATGTTGTTTTCTATTCTATTAGAATTTCTAGGTTCTCTTCTCAGTCTTCTAATTTTTCTAATAGTGCATTCTAATTCCGAATCGTAGGGTATAAGATTTTCAGGTCCAAATTTATGCAAACAATTTGAAATCAGTATAGAGTAAAATAGTTAACTAAAATATGAAAATAAGTTGTAATTCAAGTAACAATTTTCTAATAATCCTAATTTGTTCGTTACTCTAATTGTAATTTTTGTTTACTCACTCACCGGCAACGGCGCCAAAAACTTGATCGCAACTTTTTAGATGTGTCTAATTTGATTAAGAAGTATAAATATAATATTCAATAATGTTAAAATCAAATTTGTCAACGCAAGTATACGTATCGCTCAAGTAATATAGGACTCTAATGGAGTCCTAGATATCGATCCCACAGGGAGTAGTTTAAAATTACGGACTAAGACCTTAAAAAAGTAATACTTTAATCACAACAACGGCGTTCAATTTGCTTATCTGTCACTAATAGGCAATTGAAATAAATAGATAGTTTTAATAACTAATAAATAACTAATGATATAAAGTAGGGTTTAATTGTGATATTCAATATATAAGAAGTATCCTTCTTCTTGTCAAGAAATTATAGTGAATGGATAAAATGAATTAGTTCAATTTATATTCTATGCTAATGAGGTTTTTAAAGGGATATTTATTATATTAGAAAGCATCCTTCTCCTTATCAAAAAATTATAGTGAATGGATAAAGTGAATCATTTCAATTTGTATTGTGCCAAATAGGAGCATACCTATTCTTTACCCTTTAGTCCACGCATAAAGAACATTGACTAATCCTATGCTTGGTTACTGAATCTACGGCTAAGGTGGGGGGGAAATTGTTAGACTCTCACTTCAGAGCTCCCACATTCCCCTTGCCTGAGGGCTAATATCTACACTTCCGCACCTAAACGATAGGACCAAATTGGGGATTTTAGTATTTCACTATAAAATCTCCAATTCTACGCCCGATAATATTATTTCCTTATTTATTTGCACCCAACTTCCATGGGCTTTGACCTCCCTGAAACTTGGATGTAAATCTCACTTTAATTGTAAAACTCAATATATTTTAGCAAATCAATTGACCAGATTGAAAGTAAATTAAGATCAAAGTGAAAAGATCATCACAATTTCTTAAACATTTTCATGGCTTTATCAATTCAAATCACCATTTCAGAAATCTCAAGACAAGGAGAAAGATAGAGAAAACTACTCAGATCTCTTGGGGAAAATACAACAAAACTCAGAATTCATATATAAAAGCAAAGTCATACGAACTACAATAATAAATAAACTTATCTCTAATTTTTCCCCAAGAAAATCCCTTGAAGTTCCTCTGAATCTCTTCATCTTTTTACAGCACACAGAATTCCTCTTCGAGGCGGCAAGGAGGAAGAAATCTCTCACTTTCCCTCCACTCTTACAGTCTATCGAATAATTCCTCACAATTTAGACTCTCTACACGTTTTCCACACTTCAATTTTTAGCCTCCCACCTCTATTTTTTGGCCAAAGTCTTCTTCTAAAGTTGCCCCTCTATTTTTTGGCCAAAGTCTTCTTCTAAAGTTGTGGATGAGCTTTCCCAAGAGTTGCCTAAGCACCCCTCCAAAATTCATCCTCATCCAAAGCCTAATTAAAAATAACTATCGAGTTCTCCATGGGCGGCCTCGAGGGTGTCGTCAGCGGACCATCTAAGTGAATTAATTATGGAGTGTCAGGAAATTCTTGCCATCGGCGTCCTAGTTCAAATATTCACATTTTGGTCCTTTTCGCTCCAAATTTGCTCTTTTTTGCATCTTATTGCTCCAATGACCCATTGCTCCAATGACCCTAATTCAATCTTTCCTGCAACAAGACATCAAATATAGCTTTTCTTAAAGTGCAATATCATTAAAACAATATAAAATAGGTATGAAAATCTCAACATATTTTCCTTTGGTCAATACTCTTAGGTTATTTGTAGTCCTAACTCAATCAAATTAATTAACTTGTGGATTGAACCACTCTACAAAATGTTTTAAATAAAAAATCCCCTTTGTTTGATAAAGTAAATTTTAAATGCATGAAAGTTAAATTCAAAAATGAAAACTTTTAAAGGTCCACAGTTAATCACTTAGATCGAGGTTAACACTACCCTCCTTAGATTATCAGGTTAGTAAATCTTACTTAAGGTCGGGAAGAACAAAGTTGAGCTTTGAGCCCCCACCTTTACCAATGTCTTACAGTTGGTTTTGATCTTCCATGTGTGACTACATGTGTTCTTTTACTCACTTGTGTTTTGCTACGACTCTCTTCCTGACTTTTTCCATACTAGATGCTTCTATTTACTTCCTTGCAAATTTTTTAAATTTCTTGCAAATATATTATGTTTTATGATGTTAATCATGTCGCAGTAGCAAAGGCCCAAGTAGGCATTTACATTTTTTGTAATGCATTTTTCCTTATTTACCAAACAACATTTTTTTTTCTGCATTTATTTACTCACCTGTAAAACTAAACAAAAACTAAAAAACATAAAACATATTTTCAAAACTAAGTTTAAATTTTCAAAACATATAGAAAAACATAATTTCTATTTTTCATATTTTAACCTCTTCAAAATTTGCAAAAACCAAATTTACTCATCCGAGAACTGCCACTGTAGCTTAAGCGCGGGGCCTCGGGCGCTTAAGTGCGGCCTTCTTTATTTAACCGGTGCTTAAGTTTCAGATCTGGCGCTTAGGCGCCAAGACTCTTTTGAACATTTTTTACTTATTTGCTCTAAATTTGATCATTTTTCACTCTTTTAAGCATTTTTCACCTTTT
>NW_018243164.1:57073-59628 GCF_001263595.1 Phalaenopsis equestris
AAGAAAAACAAAAAAATACCATCCATTAAAGCACAATATCTCGAAAAATATATATAAAAATGTGTACATAAATGCTATATATTTTAGGTGTATTAAAATCCTCCAAGTCAGGGAGCTTAGAGCTAAATTTGTTGGTGGCATGACGGGGATGTATAGAAGAACAACTTCGACAGAGCAAGCAGATCAACAACAACTATCTTTCCTTAGAATTGAATAATAAGCCATAGGATTTCGTGGTACCTCGTCTAGAACATTATAAATCCTCATTTTATTTTTAGACCTTTTCATAGTCTTATTGTTCAATTTAAGCCCTAAGTCGCGTTAGACTCCGAGGTAGTCAATTGTTACGATATAAACCCTCCTGTCTTCTAGGCTATTTGTATGAATGTTTCATGCAAGTGTAATCCCTAAATAATAATAATTGACAGGATGAAATATTTAATTATAATTCCTTGATATTGAAGCCAAATCATAGGATTTCTTGTGAAGTCACTGAGGTTCTCCACAAAAATCATGAAATCCCCTCGTTTTCTCCATTTGGATTTCAAAAATAATTGTTCCCATTTGAGATTTACCATTTGATGCTCCTTTCTTTAACCTTCAAAGTCCTAAACTTTGAAATTCTTAAAGACAATATTTTTTTATTTAAATCGAGTTTTCATAAGTTACTTCGGTTATTAAAGACCTAATTAACTATAAGGAATTGACTTTATAGAAAACTTTGGAACACAAATAAATATAAACCCTTTCTAATCGTTTATAATAAATAAGAGAAATTTGTACATTAACATAAAAGTTTCATAGACTAAAATAGATGTCATAAACTTCTTCGTTTATTCAATCATGTCTCATTAGCAAGTAGTTTGTCTATTCTTTGGGATAGGTGCATTGCTTGTGATATTGTGCTCATTTATTTAAACTATATTTATATGAGATTAATGCGGTCTCGTATTTTCAAGATGAAATATTTTTTTTTCAAAACTATATATATATATTAAAAGAGCAGCTCGTCGCTCCTTACGCGTTAATCATAATAAATGAAGGTACATAATTTGGGAGGGAAGGAGGATCTCGACTATAAATTAAGAAAAATACATTAAGACTTAAGGGTTCCTCCGTTCACATTACAAATCCACACAAAAAAGGTGAAAAAAATGCAAAAACTCAATCACTTCCAAAAATACATGTATCCCAAAAAAATATGTCGAACCAAAGTAGTATACCAAAAGTAAACATGTACATAAAGTGCAAAAAAGAGTTATGTGAAATGTAAGTCCAATAAACTTAAAACTGCTCCTCCCAATACTAGAGCAAAAATGTAGCAATATAACAGGCCTTGAGAAGAATCGAACCAGAAATATGGCAGCATCTTAAAATATATAGACCATATCTGTTAGGAGAATTAAAGACAATAAGAGATTGAGGCATTAAAATAGCATTCCTTATAATCCAATGGTAAAGTGTGTTGCACAGAATTAGAACCTGAGGAGTGGCCTGAAAAACAGGCTCCTGATGAAGCCTCCTAACCTGTAAATATAGCAGTAAGATATCATCCATGGCCTCAAATGCAGACAGCCACCACCAAACAATCCACAAAAGGAAAACGGTAAACTGCACTTATATCTAAACTAACACCTCCTACTAATGTAACAGAGATTAGGTGTTTTCTTGGACATGTTGGTTTTTACAGACGCTTTATTAAAGTTTTTTCAAAAATTACTAAACCTCTATGCCAACTTCTAGAAAAGGACTAGAAATTTGATTTTATTGAAAGCTATTTAAATTCCTTTGATTTATTAAAGGAAAAACTAATCACAGCCCCTATTATAGTTTCATTTAACTGGGAGAAACCATTGGGAGAAATCATTTGAACTGATGTGTGATGCTAGTAATTATGCTATTGGAGTTGTCCTTCGACAAAGGTATGAAAAGATTTTTAAAGTTATGTACTACACTAGTAAAACTTCTAATGATGCTCAAATTAAATATACTGTTACTGAAAAAGAGTTACTGGCCATTGTGTATGCTTTGGAAAAATTTAGATCTTATTTAAGATCAGCTAAATGTGTTGTGCACATTGATCACTCTGCTATTAGCTTCACTCCAAGCTAAAAAAAGTTGATGCAAAAGAATGATGCTAAACCAAGGTTCATTAAATGGATACTTTTGATGCAAGAATATGATCTTGTGGTTATTGATAGGAAGGAAACTTATAATCAAATTGCTGATCATTTGTCAAGATTAGAAAATCATGAACTATCTAACACCAATAATGAAATTAAAGACAGTTTCCCGGATTAACAACTTTATAATAATAATGAGTGGAAAATATCATGGTATTCTGATATTTTTAATCATATTCTAAGTGATATTTTTCCACCTGTGCTGACACTGTAACAACAAAGAAAATTCATTCATGATGCGAAAGCATATTTTTTGGATGAGCTTTATTTATATAAACAATGTAAGGATCTAATTATGAGAAGATGTGTACCTTATGAAGAAACTGAGCTAATCATTTAGAAATGTCATGATTTTGAATTTGGAGGACATTT
>NW_018243164.1:59810-60322 GCF_001263595.1 Phalaenopsis equestris
GGGGATTAGATTTTATGGGACCATTTATTCCTTCATTTGGGAACTTATACATATTAACTGCAGTAGACTACATTTCTAAGTGGATTGAAGCACAAGCTTTACCTCGTTGTGATGCTAAAAGTGTTTCAAAGTTTTTAATGAAAAGTATTTTCACTAGATATGGAATGCCTAGAATGATTATCACTGACAAAGGATCCCATTTTTGGAATAGATACATTCAGAGATTGACAGAAAAATTTAATATTATTCATAGAATCTCTACTGCCTATCAACCTCAAACCTGTGGGTTAGCTGAAGTTTCTAATAGAGAGATTAAAGAAATACTTGAAAAGACTGTATACTACATTATGGGCTTACAGGATTTCTATAAAACTCTTATTGAAATCACTCCTTACAGACTGATTTTTGGAAAGACTTATTACTTACCAGTAGAATTGGAGCATAAAGCATTTTGGGCGATTAAAGAATTCAATTATAATTTGAAAGATGTTGGTAAGAAGAGATTGTTACAA
>NW_018243164.1:60723-108896 GCF_001263595.1 Phalaenopsis equestris
GGCAACCCATAGTTATCTTTACTTTTACTGCGATTATAGTAGCTTTTATTTGAAATTATCATTAGTTTGTGGTAGTATTAAGCACTACTAGTCTTATTTACTCTTGAATCATCATAAAAATTATATCCATAGAGAAAAATTGGAACGCATTCGGACCAGAGCGAAACTATGAAATTTTTACCTTGGGCTCCGACGGTGCCATCGATGCCGCCGACGGCTGTTTTTTCCTGAGAGTCCAGGCAAAATAAATTTAGAGGCTCACCGATGGCGCCCTCGACTTCGCTGACTGCGAGATCGAAGAGATGGCGGTTTCTGGAGTTTGAATGGCTGTTTTTGGTGTTTTTTGGGCGGGTGTTACCCTTTTAAACTCCAAAATTTGATTCCTAAAGTCATATTTCCCCCAAAAACAAAGTGAAACTCCACCAATTTCATTCATATGACATCCAATTCCCCTGCTAGACCAAGACTGTGATTTTTCAATAGGCAAAAGTTTATTAGTGCGGAAGCGCAACGAATCTTCAACAAGTTATTGATGAAGAAAAGATTGATCAAGGAACGAGGATTCGTAAATCAAGGATTGAATAATCCCTCAAAGACAATTGAAGAGATGATAGTGCAGCAAAGATGGGAAGTACTGTGATATACTACCGCCGTCGTGTTTGTTCTTGTGGTAAAGGAATTTTATGCAAATTTGCATGAAATCAACTAGGGAGTCGTTTAAGTGCGAGGTAGATGGATCACTTTCACTCCTGCACGGATCAATGAATTATACATGATCGAGAACGTTCCTGTGTGCCATTATTCCAACTTCATCCCAAAAAGAAACCAGATGAATGAGATTTACCAATATTTAAGGGACGAAACTGAAGACTGAGAAATGAGAGAAAACGAGTATGTTAGTTTTTTCTGCGATACTCAAATCACGTTTCAGAACACTAGCATTTTTTCATTTCTGCAAAACTGTTACCGACATTGAAGATCGGTAAAGTTTCTAAAGAACGTGTTATTTAGAATTACTGTATCCAAATGGGACTGCCGATCGATATTGGATCAACAATTGTGAAGTTAGTTTTGGGCCTGGTCGTTCACGGATCAACTTATGGGCTTGGACACCCCTCCACAATTTTCTCACTTTGCAGTCAGTTCCAAGTGTCCTACAAAAATTGGTAAAAGGTAATTCTACCTTGGAAGCCTTTGGACCCAACAGAGAGATTCCCAGCTTTTGAAGATGAAAATGACATGACTATTATAGTAGATCAACCATCCAGAATTCACTGTCAGTTCAACCCTTAGTTCCTGACAAGACCCTGTTGTTCCTGTGTACAATCAAGAAATTGGAGAAAGATGTACAAAATGTCTTAAATGCAATTAATAATATCTCTGATTTCCTTGATCGTTTAGACAGGAGAATGAAAGAACATTTTTAGCACTCTGGTCTTTTAAAAGATAATTTGATATGACTGATGAGGAGGATGAAATTAATAGAAGAGGATTCTACTGAAGAATTTCCATACCGACCCTTCTACAATCTCTTCGTTCATGTGCAATCAATGGGTGATCTCCGAGGAGAATCTAGTACTGAATCTGATGAATAGTATTTTTGTATTACTACATGTTTGTCTATGTACGTAATTTGATTTAAATTTTGCATTTTTCTTTGCTTTAGAATTATGCTTTTAGATCTATGTGTAGTTGAGACTAAGCATAGGATGTTTTGTTTTCAGCATTTTGAGTTTTGTGGCTTAGATTGTGACACTCAATTAATGTATTGAGGTTGAGAAAATGCCAAACTTAGGTGAGTTACGTAACGTATATTGTATCCCTTAAAATTTATATATAAATGTGATGTTTTGTGTTTTGAAAGATTATTTATGATAAGTACATCATTTAATCACTTAAAATTAAGTCTATAATGATTGAATGGATGTTGTTGAGGCTCAAAATTGATCGAAATCACAAAAATCTAGAAATTGAACCAAATCAATTGAGCCCGTTGACGACGCCCTCAACGGTGCCGACAGCGGACTTTTCTTGATACTTAAGATATAATTTCAATAGAGCGCGCTGACAAAGCCAAACACCCCGCCGATGGTGAGCTCAAGAAAAAACACCTTTAACGGTAATTTTGACCAGTCAACCGCCACTTTTCATCATCCCCTTCCTCCTAAAAACATAATTTTTAACCTAGGGCATGAGAGATCTTAGATTTGGGGCGATTTCAAGGATTTTTAACACCAGATTTGATCATCTTTAAGTAAGAGCTTCACTCCAAACTAAAAATATTTGATTTTTACCATGGATTTCTTCCACATTGAGGAGATCCGAAAATTTTGAGAATGTGACGAAAATATTGGGAAGAAATTCATGGAATTTAGTGTTCAACTCTTAGAATTACTTTTGGAAGCCATTATTTGAATATTTGAAATATATTTTGAAATTTTTATGTGATTGTGATTAGAATGAAATGGCTTCACGTCAAAAGAGATGAATTGAGTTCGACTAGTCTCGCTTCGTCAATGCGAAGGCTCAATCAAGATTTACTTCTGTATTTGAAAGAAAGAAGCGTATACAATATCAAGCTTTTTATAGTCCGGGAGGAGAAATTGAATGAGTTATTACTGAGCGGAGGTGAGAAAACTTTAGAAAACTTTTGTTACACCACCTTTGTTACACCACCAATAAGGCTGTTGTAAATATTGTGAAGGAATTCTCTGCCAACGTATTCTACTCTGAAGTTGGAATCGTTCAAGTGCAGGGTTTTTCTGTTGAATTTAGTGCCGCCCGCATTAACACCTTTTACGAAGTCCCAGACTCTTATAGCTGTCATTATGAAACCTTCAGTACGATGGAAGCCCCCCTGAATGATGTGATCAACTTTCTCATTGATAGGAAAGGAACATGGATGATTAAACAACGAGAACGGGAAAATTTTTCTGCTTCCATGCTGAATGCCACCTCTAAGGCATGACAATATTTTATTTCCTCTACTCTGTTACCTACTTATCATCATAGTGAGGTAACTAAAGATAAAAGATAAAGCTATTCTGAAGCTATTCTGAATTTTAGTATTCAGAATAACAGAAATATAAATGTGGGGAGAATTATTTTTAAGAATTATTGACTATGACAAGGAGTGCTACAAGTGGAGGTCTAGGACATCTTGGCCTTACGCACTTTACCGACTTTCTGGAGTAAAAGCAGAAGGAGATGAGAAATGGGTTCACCCTATGAAACCCATTAGTAAAGCTAATTTGAAAACTTACGAATCCCATGAGAAATGGAGAACTGGAAGTAGGAGTCAAGAACCTTATACTAGTAGAGATGTCCCCTATACAAGTTATGACCTTCCAACATCTAGTTCCCCTACTCTGACTGATTTGATGAATGAGTTAACCTTGTAGCGGAAGAGCATAGAATTAATGAATGAAAGGATTGGAGGTTTAGAACATCGACATGATTACGATAGTGAGTACCTTCAAAGGCATTCAAATTTTGAGATAGCTTATTATGAAGCTTAGGCCCGACACTACAGAGGTGAGCCTGATGTTACCTTCCTTGAGTGCCTCCGATATACTCAATATCAGCTCGATCCACCTGCTGATCAAGGAAATGAAGACATAGTTTAGGATTTTAATATTTGATAAAATTGATGTACTTGTACTTGTACTTTTATTTCTGTGAACTTTTGTAATAGAAATGGATGTTTATGTATATTTGGACTTTCATTTTTATTATTATGTTGTACTTGGATGATTTTTAATTTTTGTTATAACGTTAATGTGGTAGTTAAATCTGCATGTGTAGTATAGAAGAAATTGAGTAGTATTTTTTGAATTGTAATGTAATGTGATTTTTATTTTTGCATTTTAATTGTAATTATTTTGCTTAGTATTATGATTGTGTTAGGAAATATTGTGTTTGTTTAATGTTTTAGTTTTTTACTTATTTCAAAATTTCATTACACAAAAATTTCTCCAATGATTTATATGTGTAAAAAGCTTCTAATGTTACAGACCAAGTGAAGTAGAAATTTTAAGAAGGATTGCAAAAATTTCAGAATGACAAAAATGCCTAAAATACTAAGGTATGATTTATATTTAGAATTTTTCTTTCCACCTATATCATTTTATATTGAAAGATTTAAGTTTGGGGGAGGGAAGATAAAGATTAACTATTAGATGTCTTCTATTTAATTATTTTCAAAAATAATTTAAACGATTTTAGGTAGTGAATTTAATTCAGGTAACTATACTTTGTATCTATTTAAATGTTATGGTAGATTTAAGGAAATATTTTTGTAATGAAAATTAATTTTGTAACTTAAGATATTTAGTATAAGAGAATAGAATTATACTTAACTATTTGCATAGTTAACTCTTTAAAGTAAGGGAAACTATATTTTTAAAGTATTAAGAATCTGGAAATTCATTTGAGAAGAAAAGATTGGGGCTCAATCATGTAAAAACTATGAAATATTTATAAGGTAAGGGAATGCTTTAAGTTTCAAATTTAAGAAAAGAAAGGTGATGTTAAAAATTATTAAAGGCTATCTAGATATAGTAATCCTCACTTGAAAAACGAAAAAGAGAGCATTGAAAACAATCCTTGAAAAGAAAAGAAAAATATATAGGATTGAAAGTAATCCAAATGAAAAAGAGAAAAGAAAGAAAAAAAAATGGAAGTGAGGAGAAGCTTGAGGATATGCCTAATAAAAAATTGGCTTCACTGGACCTACCTAAAGGGAAAACCTAAATACAATCCTGAACTTATATTTATGGATTAGATCTTTTACTAATAGTTTTCCCATGAAAATCCTATCCTTTGGATATTCTAAAAGACTTAATATTACAACATATAGTCATGCTAGAAATAAATAGAAGAGTAGAACTCTTAAACTTGATGACTAGATAATCTGATAGCTACAGAATTAATTTTATTTATTAAATATTTATTAATTTAATTACTTAAATATTTTTGAAAATCTCACTATGATATTTATCTAAATCAAAATATTTTTTGAAAATCTCACTATGATATTTATCTAAATATTTATTTAAATCAAACTTATAGTATTTCAGAATTAAAATTTTACAGCGGTAGATCATAATTTTTATATAGTGTACTAATTACTTAAGGACAAGTAATAGTTAAGTTTGAGGGATTTTGACCAAAGAAAAATATGTTGAGATTTTCATACTTATTTTATACTGTTTTTAATGATTTTTTATGACATTACACTCTAAAGAAAGGTATTTTTGATGTTTTGTTGCAGGAATGATGAATTAGGGTCATTTGAGCAAAAAGATGCAAAAAGGAGCGAATTTGGAGTGAAAAGTACCAAAATGTGAAGATTTAAACTGGGGCGCCGACGGCGAGAATTTTCCGAGACTCCAAAATTAATTCACTTAGAAGGTCTGCCGACAAGGAGAAGGATGTTTTCTTATATATTAAATATCACATTAAAAACCTAGTAGAATAATTAGTTATTTAAGAGTTATCAAGAAAATTAAATATTTATTTCAATTGTCTATTAGTGACAGATAAGCAAATTGAATTTCGTTGTTGCAATTAAAGTATTGCTTTTCTAAAATCTCTAAATATTGCTTTTCTAAAATCTTAGTTCGTAGCTTCTAATCTTACTCCCTGTGAGATCAATATCTAAGACTCCATTAGAGATTTACATTACTTGAGTGATACGTATACTTGCGTTGATAAGTGTGACTTTACAGTTGTTGAATATTTATTACATCCATATTTATCGAATCTACAACTGTTATTAAGTTTTGGTATAGTTACTGAGGAATTAATTCTTTTGGCAGCAATATTAAATACTTATTATTTTAAGCATATATAAAGTCGCGGTCAAGTATCAGGGGCAATCTTCTCCTCAGGAGTCTTGAATAGTATCATCAGTTATTATCCTTCCTTCTTATTGAAGGTCTATGAGGTAAGAGATACTATTTTAAATTCCATGTCATATCCCTTGTTTCAGCACACATTAGCATTATCGTTATTGCCCTAGCAACCTAGACCTCAAACAAACACAAGCTCGATGATCCATATGTGGCAAATAAAATATCCCAAGTTGCTCATAAGGATTTAAATACCTTAGTATTTAAATACCTTAGCGAAGACTCAAACCTTTGAGCATTGGGTTAATTAATATAGGTTAAGTAGTGTAGGGCATCTCTATTGAGTTAGATGAATTATTGGGTCCCAAGGCATAGCTTTGCAGGTCCCTAAAATATTTAATGGATCATTCTATAGAGCAAAAAATAATAAGTCTAATTGTTCTTGAAAATATCCAAAAGAACTCTACAGTGTTTGGGACATAACCCTAAATAACTTGTAGAACCATTTAAATCGTTTCAAGTTAATTTGAACTTATTATATTGCTTAATTAATCATCCAAAGTTAAATTTATATCTAATGGATTTATCTACCCTGTGCTAATTGAATCATAATATTTTAATCATCCCATGTGCACGGTACTCCAACATTCACTTGATGTTTTATTTCAGAGTTATGTAAACGGGTGTCCCTATGAGAAAGCTTAAGTCATTAAGGATCTTGGACCTACAATTAAAGTCGGCCTTGCAGCACTTAAAGGTATTCATGATTAATTTTGTTTCTCTTTCTAATCCTCATTAAACAAATTTAAATCAAGCCTAGCTCACTACTAAGCCCTTAAGTCCAATTATCAAGGTAAGTTTGAAATAATAAAAAATATTAAATTAAAGGTACTTAATTCTCATTAAAAATCATGTCTAACATATAGTCACCAATTAGAGGTTTCAAATGAGTAATTTATTATGTTTTTATCTTAAGCCCACCACGCTAAGATCATTCGTTTAGGTTAACCTACAATTCATAATAATTTCGAAAAATTGCACTTTGTCCCTTATTATAGAAAGGCGACAATTTGATTTCTACCTCCTAAACCCCCATGTTTCAACATCCAAAGGAGTTTATTTTGATCAAAATTACCCATTTTCCCCTCTATTAATCCTAAAATTTAATTAGGGCATCAAAATTCCAAAATTACCATTTCGCCCTTAAGGTTCTCCACTTCATAACTTATTAATTTGAACTCAAATGACTTTAAAATTTTTATGGTGCCCAACTTATGGGTCAACTAAAAAATCATAAGAGAAATTATGATTTTGTAATTTTAATTTAATTTATATAACATTTTTTATTCAAAAATATAACGATTTTCAACGTTAATTCATTTCAGTATTTGAGATAAAGTTCGTCTTCAGGAAAATTATTATAGGTTTACGAAGGCTAGAGGACCACTTGGACCAATTTTCATGATCTTTTTAATTATATTTTTACTATTATAATTATTTATTGATTTTTAATGATTAATTGAATAGAAAATGCAATTTAATTTTACAAATTTCTTTTTATATTTTTCTTTCATCTCTCTGAGTTCAGAGAACTTAGAGAAATAAACTTTTAATTTTGGTGATTTTTTATTTATTGTAATTATCATAATGAAATATTGAGGAAAATACAATTTTAGTGCTTAAAAATACATAACTACATTAGAAAAAATAGAAAAAAAAAATTTTAAAGGGTCCCAAGTGATGAGGAAATAATTTAAAATAATTTTGTGGATTTTTATATTTTTGTGATTTTTAATTATCTTTAATTATGTTAAAATTGAAACTTAGCTAATAAATGAAGTATTTTTTTTAACACCAAATTTATTTTTGTAGGTACCCCTAATCACAAGGAACTCTTAAAACCACTTTTCATAAATTTTTAATTATATTTTATTTATTATAATTAGTTTAATACAAAAATTCCATTTACCTTAAAAAATAAACTTTGATATTAAATATAATTCAAATGAGTTTAAAATCTTTATTGAGGGTTCAAATGATCATTATTTACAATGTGGAACAATTTTAATATTTTTTAAGCTACAATTTATTTATTTGAATTTTTATGAATTTTAATGACTTAATTAGCCATGATAATGCACATAATTATTCAAACTCCTCTTATATTTTTTTGGAGTCCTCTCGCTACAAAGAACCTATAAAAAAAATTCCATATTTTGTGATTTATATTTTACTTTATATAATTGTTTTAAACAAAAATAGAGGTTTCATCTTGAAAATTACTAGTTTTAAAGTTAAAGGTCTCTGATTTAGACAAAAATAGAGAACATTCTTAATCTCGTGAGGAACAAACCTCCAAACTTCAAGCCAGGTTCATTGATACACTTAAAAATTACCTACTTTTTCATATATATTTTATGTCAATTTTAATGATTTTAAATGGTATTACACTTTAAAGGAAGGTATTTTGTATATTTTTGTTTTAGGCACAAGAAATGAAATTTTAGAGAAAATGAAGCAAAAATGGTACAATTTGGAGTATAAACGAGCAAGAAAGAAAATTCTGACTTGACACATTTTGCTATGTATTTCTATGCTTAATCTACTTTACATTTATCACATGTTTTTTAAATGAAATTATGCTTTAAAGAAAAAAAATTTTCATGCTTATTTTGTCGGTATATCTGTTAGGAGTGAAACACAACTAAAACGAGACAAAATGGAGCAGAAACGGAGCCAAACAAAGCAAAACAGTGGAGCTATTGTAGGGTAGCGCAAGATGCATAAAAATTCAGAGAACTCGTGCATGATGCGCCAGAACTAGTGTACGATGCACCAGAACTAGTGCACGATGCGTCAGAGATGACTTTTTTTTAATTAAGGCAATCGTGACAAATTTTGCATGAATTTTCAAAGGGCACTTATTCTAAACACCCCTTGGAGTGATTCAATGCTCTAAATACTTTGGAAGGTTCTTTTATGAAGTGATATGTCTCTTGGATCAATGGACATGTCTTTTCAATTCAAAAGAGTTGACATTTTGATAGATTTTTAGAGGGAATTATGTTCTTTTTGGAGGGAGGCAGACTTTTATAAAATAGAGGGAAGTCTTGGGCTTAAGGAGGAGTTCTTGGGTGTAAGTGGCATGTGTGTGCGGTGTGTGTGTGTGTGTGTGTGTGTGTGTCTGTGTGTGTGTGTGTTTGTGAGTGGCAAGAGACTGAGAAGAAGAAAAGGGAGAGAGAAGGTGACAGATTTCTTCTTCAATACATTTCTAAGAGAGAAGAGTGTTTGTAAGGATATAAAGGAATGAAGAGAGCTTTTAGAGATTTTCTTAGGAAGGATTGTGGGATTAGTTGTGTCTTTTATTTCTTTTATTTTATAAACTTGTTTATATTAATAAAATCAGTGTTTTTTCATATCTTTTTCATAAATTTTGAGTAGTCTCTTTATCCTTCTCCCTAAAATAAGATTTGGTTTTGTGATAAATTGATTTGTTTTATATGGTTTTAAATGTCAATAATTTGTGATGATTTGAACTCCGATCTTCATTTACTTTTCGATCTAGCCAATGGAATTGTTAAAATGTGTTGATAAACTTATGTTCTAAAAGGGCTATTATTTTTACAACATGGGGATAATCACATTGGATTTCATGTGAGAGTATTTCTTCCATGGAGTTGGGTGCAAATAAATTGAGAAATATACTTTGTTGGATGCAAAATTGAAAATTTTAAGTTGTCAGATTAAAATTCCCAATTTGGTCCAGTTGATTGGAAACTAATCTGAGATTGTTAGTCCTCACATGAGGGAGTAGTGGGAGCTCTAGAGTAGCAGCCAGTATCCTCCCAGCCTAACCACAAAATTAGGGACCAAACTTTGGATTAGTCAATGTTCTTTATATAATTGGAAGATGGTAAAAAATAGGATTGCTCCTATTTGACACAAAATAATTTTGTATATAATTTTAAATGATTTAAGTTTCTTCACGATCCATATGCTTGTTGTAAAGCGGAATGAAGCTTTCTTAAATTTGAACTCTTTTTCACAAAACGTTATTTAGTCATAGTAAATTTAACTTTTGAAGTTTAGAAATTAGTTTTGTAAGCATAGTTGTTTTAATTAGATTTCTGTTAGCATTCTTTAAACCCATTTTAACTTGAATTTCTTAATTTAATTCTTAGTGTTTGGATATTTTTATAAGAATTTCCATCTTCTAAATTAAGACTTGATAATTGTAGACTAGAATTAGCCTAAGGGATTTCTTACTGCGCTTCTCTGTGGGATCGATATAGTGGTTTTTAAAAAAAGCCCTATATTACATAAAGCAGTACATACACTTGCATAAAAATCCTAGTATGTGAACTATTATAAATATATTTTCTATAACATTTATATTTTGCACATTAAATACTTAACATAAATTGGGTCAAGATTTTTGTCATAGTGTTGAAAACTAAATTACTATGTAAATTTCGGGACGGGTCAAGTTTTTGGCACTGTTATTAGAGATTTAAATTGATATAAAACACGCAAACAAAAAGCACACACTAGGGGCTCATCGGTGATTAATATTTAATTAAATATAATCAAAACACTCTCTGGAGTATTAAATAATTAAAAACAAGATTCATGATAAACAATTTTTATTTTTCATTCATAATTTTTTCCTCTATTCACTAAGCAACTTGGTATTTTTATTTTATTTTTATGATTTTTCTACACCAAGTCATGGATTTTTAATATTTTTAATTTAAATAAATAAAAAATTCTCTATTTTTCTACGTACTCCATGCGGCGCTACACAATCCTACGATGGCTCTGAACCTCCACGCGGTGTGCTTCCATTTGACGTCGCCTTGTGCATTAAGTGCAAATTTGTTAGCGCTTTATGAACAAATGCTTCATCTAACTCCCCCTCCATCGTTGTATTAATACATGAGCAAATAGACAACATCCGTTCATCATCCTCATCTATTCTAACCCGAAAATCTTCAAATTTCTAGACCTAATATCTCCCTGTATTCTCAACCAAATCACACGGGGTTTGTCCTTATAGCTTCATCTAGTTAAGGCAAACCTATCTATATGGTTGATCAAGAATGAAACAGAAGTCCACCGTAATTGATGAAACCAAGCCTAAATATAGGGATTTTAAAATATACCTTTGCACAAAAGGTGAGGCCTTTATTGGGTGCTTGAGGAAGGTTTAGTAGAGTCCAATGAACATCATCAAAGTTTCTCTTACCTAATGTATGGAGTTTGAGATGGAATTCAATCAATAGGTGTTGCACCTTGGTCTAGAGTGGGTTAGAGGGTTTAAAGGATGGGTCTTTCAGCGAAAACTTCCACTTTGGGTCTGAGGAAGCTTAGGGTGAGCTAATTGGATGTTCGGTGAAGGTTTGTGGAATGACAAAAAATTTCCTGAATTTTGAACTCAAAATATCATAAGACATTGGCCTTGGAGGGCTGGGAACAATGAGATTAGAATAAAAAAGGCTTGAAAAGGCTCTGGATGGATTTTGGGGTAATTTTCCCAAAAACTTGGATGGTCTCTCAATTTGGCCATGAGGGGTGCTCAATTTATAAATGGAGCCATGACTTCCACTAGGGCAAGCCAGGAGGGTAGAGGGGATACTTATTTGAAGGGATGAACATCACTATTGGCCAATAGGGTTGTGCCATCTCAAAGAGTCCCAATTTTCAGTTTGATCCAACTTAGACCTCTTGGATATGTTGTTTTTCAGCCACTAGGTCAGTCGGCCAGGGGTGAGCTGGTGGCTAGCTGGGTCAGAAGAACTAAGAGAGATTAACTAAGATGGCTAGCTGGCTTGGGAAGGCTGGTAGGAAGGATCACCAAGGCTTAAACAATTTTAGGAACAGATCCTTTATTTCAAGGGATGTTGGGTCCATGGCACCATTAGGGTGGCCTAAGTGGATCTAGGCTGGTCCTTAAGGTCTAACTTGTGGCTGTGGTGGTCAAGATTGGGCTAGACCAAATCGTTTAAGGTAAGTTTACGGTTTGGATTTAAAACATGGAGTTTAAGTTTGACTTGGGTTTAGCTTTTGCTAGAGCTTGGATCTAGGTCAATTAATGGTTCCATTTGATGTTGAACATTTCCATGAGGCATTTGGAAGTTAATTGGGGGAAATTGAGAGGTTATGGAGTTCAATTTGGTGGAATTATGAAATTAGGCCAATTTTGGGGCTTTTGGATTAGGCTTGGCCATTGGATTTGAAATTGTATTCAATTATGCTAGTATTTGGTTTCCTTTGGGTTAGTAAATGATGAAAATTGATTTGGTTTTGAAATTAAGGAAGTTTGAAATCAACTTGGTGGAAATTGGGGGTGAATTAGGGAAATTTGGGCTTTTAAGGGTACATTTTGGATTTTGGTCAAAACTGGTCAACTTGGTCAAATTGGGTGCCATGAGTGGTTAGGATTGATTTAGCGAAGGTTTGAAAAGATTTATGAGGTTTTAGGAATTTCTTGAACATGAAGGGCATTTTGGTAATTTTGGAAATATTTGGAGTATTTCGGAAATCTTGGGGTGTTTTTGGCAATTTGAGTGGTTTGAAATGTTTTGGGATGACTCTTAGATAAACTTTGAGGATTTGGGTCATTTTTTGGAAATTTAAGGTTCCAGGGTTATTTTGGAAATTTTAGGATAGTTTGGGGCCAAAATGCCAAAATTGGGGATTTTGTGTAAAATTTGGGTTTAATAGAAAGGCTAATTGTAAAACCACCTTTATGGAGCAATGAGACCAAGGTAACCTTATTTTGGATACTCGATGTGTTGGTCCTAACCATCCTAGCTAAAGGTTAAGGGTTTGGGGGACCAGCCACATGAGTCTCAAAAAAAAGAGGGGAACCAGGCTAAGCAACCTTGGTGAAGGGTTAAGGTTGTGGCTGAAAGTGAGTGGTTTAATATGTGCGTGTCAAACTGACCAAGACCACATTGATCCACATTAAATTTAGTTATTTTTAGTGCATATTTAATGATTGTTTTATGCATATTTTTAGTGATATTGCACTTTAAAGAAATGTATTATTTATGTTTTTGGTTTTAGTTACATAAAATGGACATTTGGAGAATATGAGGGAAAAATTAGCAAAAATTCCACCCTTTAGCGCAATAGCGCCACAGACGCTTGAATTGGGCGCTATAGCGCCCATAACTTCTCTTCTAGGAGATGAACTTAATCTGACCAATTTTTGAAGAGGTGTTTGAAGCAACCATTGGTTACTTTCAGAAATTTAATAAGAGAGATGAAAATTGGACAAAAAAAGGAATTTTTGCAGTCTTTGAAGGCTTTAGGAAATCTCATTTTTGTGTTCAAGTGAGAGTTTAAGTGTGTTTTGTGTTGTAATAGTAAGAGTTTGGAGAATTCCTCAAGGAGACTCCATAATTAGTGTTGGGGAGTAGACATAAAGTACTTTGTATTTGTGCTTAATTTTTTGTTTCTAACACTTGGATTTCAATACAAATTTTTATTTTTTTTATTCTCCATGAATTTTGAGTAGTTCTCTTTCTTTCTCATTGTTCTTGGGAATTAATCTTTTGGGATGAGAATGATTTGAAAATTTCTTTTTTACTTTTAAAAGTTGTGATGAAAACATCACCGACCCTTCATTGACTTTACAAATTGGCCACTTGTGTGGTTAAAATCCATTGAGGAACTTAAAGACTTGGGAGGGCTATGATTTCACAAAACTAGTGAGTGTCACACTTCATTCTGGGTAGAGTCGTTGCGATCACCCAAGGGGGGAGTGCAAATAGATAGGAAGATAAGTTTTGAAGGGCACAAAATTGATGTTTCGAGGGTGTCAAACTGGATTCTTTTTCCAATTAAATTTAGAGTTTAGATTGTAAGGGTCCCTAGTAGGTCCCATAGAGAGGGCATAGTAGATAATCTGGAGGTTAGAGGCCAGAATCTAATCAGCACCACTACACAAGCTGGTGAAAAACTCTAAATTATCTAATGTTCTTTGCTAGCACAAGGAGGGGTAAAGAATAGGAATGCTTCTATTTGTCACAAGACATCATCATATTTTTAGACATTTAAATATTGGATAGATTAATATCTCATTGTAAGGGGAATAAACTTTACATATTATTCAAACTCGTTTCAATTACTTTTATTATTCTGATAGTCATAGTTATGTCTATCTATTTTAATTTAGTATTAGCTATTGCAATCATTATTTTTTATTTAATCCGTAATTTTAATAGAATTTGCTTATAGCTTTCGCAAGCCAATTTAAAAGAGTCCAACTTTCTTTGTGAGATCGATATAAGGGCTTTTAAAGAAAATCCTATATTACTTGGAATGATATGTATACTTGCACAGTACCTCTAGTGTGAAACTTTATTATTTATTTTTCATATCAATTCATTTATTCACACTAGCCACTGAATATAATTGGGCCAAGTATTTGACTATATTTTTGAGATTAAAATAACACGTAATTGCGGGTCGGCTCAAGTTTTTGGCGCTATTGTTGGGGATAGGTAATGAAACTTTTTAAATTTTGAAAGTAAACCTTTTGATTATGCAATTTTGTTTGAATTGTAGATTTAATTTTATTAAAAATTAAAAGTCAAAAAGTCTAGAAAACTATAAAAATTCAAAAAATTTAAGAATCTGAAAAGTTAAAATGAAGAAAAATCTCTTCTTTATTGTTGTGTTATTTTATTTTTTGAAATTTTGTCATTTTTATGTGTAGTTTGGGATCTGAAGGCATAGTGCTCTACGATTCTAAATTGGAATGTACTCTATAAAAAATTTGAAGACAAGGAATACTTCATAATTTTCAAGATATGGCAAACACTTCACGAAATAATATTTAAAATTAAAAATGTTGAAAATGAACATAATAATTTACAAAACCTTTAAGGAATTAAGCAAATCCTATGACAGAATGAAATTCATTTAAGTATTCAAACTCCAGATGTAGTGGCTAACTCTTTTGAACTTTAACCTATAATAATATAAATGGTACAAAATAATCAGTTTGGGGGAACACCAAATGAGGATTGAAATTTATATATTGCAAGTTTTTTAAGACCATCCGCTATATTTAAATATGATTCGGTATCAAATGACACTGTCACACTTAGACTTTTTCTTTTTTCACTAAGCAATAAAGCTACGATGTCGTTAAATTCATTAGCACTTCAATATATTAGAACTAGGGGAGATTTGGTACAAAAATTTCTGGCTAAGCATTTTTGGCCTTTAAAAATTGCTAAACTTAGAAATGATATTACTTCTTTTACTCAATATGAATGGGAGTTAATTTATGAAGCTTGGGAAAGATTTAAGTAACTCCTTGGAAAGTTTCCACATTATGCATTACTAGACTGGTCAATTGTTCAAACTTTTTATAATGGATTAGTTAGATTCCTTAGATCTATCATTTATGTTACTGATGGTGGTTCATCAATGTCAAAACCATTTGATGAACCCTATGCTTTGATTGAAGAAATGACTACAAATAATTTTCAATATCCTTCTAAGATGATAAATCCCAAGAAAGTAGCCAGTAATCATGATAATGATGCTATTTCAATGGTTACTTCACAAGTTGCTACATTATCTAGGAAATTAGACCAAATTATAGTTAAATTTTCTCAAACAACTCAATTGATTTATGAAAATTCATTATAAAAAATCTATGATCCTCAAACTTGATTAGAAACTTTAATTGCTATTAATAAACCCAATAACCCATATTCCAATTTTTATAACCCATACTAGAATAACCATCCAAACTTTAGCTGGAATAACAATTCTAGTAATGAAAGTCAACAATGGGGGAACAATCAAGTAAGGCTATTAAGAAATTGGTACAATCCGGGTAACTCTAACTTTAGAACTACTTATCCTCCTGAATTTAATAGCAATCAATAAGTTAGGGAGATAAAGTTGTCTTTAGAAGAAGTGGTGATACAAATGACCAATCAATTACATATTTAGCATTTTGTTATAAGAAACATATAGAATCACTTCGGACAAATTGCAAATGCACTAAGCAATAGGCCTTAGAGAACACTTCCTAGTAATGTTGAGATCAATCATAAAGACAAAAGTAAAGAGAAAGAGAAAGTTAACGGTTTCTAACTAAGAAGTGGGAAGGAATTGAGTGTTGGTGTTCATAAGGAAGTCAAAGTTGAGAGAGAACATAAAGAAACTGAAAAACCTAAAACAAGTATTCGTAAGGAAGTAGAAAAAATTGTTTCTCCAACTAAGAAAAATTTTGAAAGACCACCACCTCCTTTTCCTCAAAAATCTAGATAACAAAAACTAGTAAGAAAATTTACAAGATTTTTTGAGATATCTAAAAAGTTTATAATTAATATACCTTTTGTAGAAGCTCTGAAACAAATTACATCTTATTCAAAGTATAAGAAAGAAATTTTAAATAAAGAAAGGAAGTTTGAAGATTATAAGACAATTGCACTTAATGAAGAGTACAGTGTTGTACTTCAGAAAAAGCTTCCTCAAAAACTCAAAGATCCTGACAGTTTCTTCATACCTTTTCCAATTATAGAAAAATTATGTGAAAAAGCTTTATGTGATATGGAAGCAAGCATTAATCTCATGTCATTATTAATATTTAGAAGACTAGGTTTAGGAGAAATTTCTCCCACTACTATAACCCTACAGTTAGCTGATTGACCTATCTCTTATCCTAAAGGGGTTATAAAAGTTGTGTTGGTTAATGTGGATAAATTTATCTTCCCTGTCGATTTCATTGTGTTGGATATGGAAGAAAATAAATAAATTCCTATTACTTTAGGGAAACCTTTCCTTGCTACTGAAAGTGAAATGATAGATGTGTAAATAGGAGAATTAACCATGAGAGTTAATGATGAGGAAGTAACTTTTAATGTGCTTAAATCAAAGAAGTATCCTAATAAAGGAAAAGAGGGTAAAAGTTATAGAATCGACATAATTGACTATAAGATTGTTAATCATTTTCAAGAAGTTGTGAAGTCATATCAAATCAAAAAGATGAAGTAAATTAGTACAAAAAGAATTAAAAACTTGAAAATATTTAGAAAATGAATCAAAAGAGAAAAACATTGTAGAGTTAAATTTTGTTCAGAAAAAAATTGAAATGTTAGATATTACTAAATCTAATAATCCTCAGAAACATTCTATTGAAAAACCTCCTAAACATCAGATGAAGGTTCTACCTACTCATTTAAAGTTTGAATTTTTGGGGAACACAACTATATTATATGTTATTATATCCTTAGATTTAACTGATGAACAACAAGAAAAATTATCAGAGATATTAGAAAATTATAAGAAAGCTATTGGATGAACATTAGGTGATATTAATGGAATCAGTCCTTCAATCTGCATACACAAAATTTAAATAATTAATAATTATAAACCTAAAATATATCCTCAAAGAGGATTAAATCCTATAATGAAAGAGGCTGTTAAGAAAGAAATTTTAAAGTGATTGGATGCTGGAATTATTTATCCAATTTGAAATAGTTTATGAGTTATTACTATTCATTGTGTTCCTATTAAAGGATGAGTAATTGTTGTTGCAAATGAAATAAATGTATTAATTTCTACAAAACAAGTCAATGGATGGTGAATTTTTATTGATTATAAAAAATTAAGTGCCGCAACAGGAAAGATCATTTTCCTCTATCTTTTCTAGATCAAATGTTAGATAAACTAGCTAGGCACCATTATTTTTTCTTTTTGGATGGATATTTTGGATACCACCAAATACCTATTGCTTCTAAGGATCAAGATAAAACATCATTTACTAGTCCTTATGGAACATTTTCTTTCAGGAGAATGTCATTTGGATTATGTAATGCACAAACAATATTTCGAAGATGTATAATGTCAATTTTTTTATAATTTAATTGGGAAAAAAATTGAAGTTGTTATGGATGATTTCTTAGTTTTTTTAACTTCTTTCAATTTATTTTTAGATCATTTAACAAAGGATCTAAAATGTGGTGAAGAAACAAACTTTGTTCTTAATTGGGAAAAATTACAATTTATGGTTGCACGAGGAATTTATTTGGGAGTAAAGATTTATGAGAAAGGCATGGAAGTAGATCTAGAAAAAATTCAAGTCATTATTGAATTTCCACTCCATTCTAATGTTAGAGGAATATGCTGGTTTCTACAGACATTACATTAAAGACTTTTCTTAAAATTCCATGCCTTTATGCCAACTATTAGAAAAAGATGCTAATTTTGAATTTAATGAGGAATGCCTTAATGCTTTTAAATTATTAAAAGAAAAATTAATCACTGCACCTATTATTGTTTTACCTTATTGGATTTGTGATGCTAGTGATTATGCTATTGGAGTAATTTTAGAGCAGAGATATTATAAATTTTTGAAAGTAATACACTGTGTGAGTAAAACCTTTAATGAAGGTCAAATTAATTACACACCTATTGAAAAGGAATTATTAACTATAGTATATGCTTTTGATAAATTCAAACCTTATCTTAATGTGCGTACTGATCATTCTGCTGTAAATTATTTAATAATGAACAAGGATAAAAAATCATGATTAATTAGATGGGTCCTTCTAATGCAAGAGTTAGATTTTCAAGTTGTGGATAGGAAGAGTACTGTTAATCAAATAGTTGATCCATTCTCAAAGCTTGAAACGGAAAATGATAATCTTAATGATGAAATTAATCAAAATTTTCCCGATGAACAATTATATGGAATTAATGAATGGCAAGTTTTGCGGTATGCTGATATAGTTAACTATTTAGTTGTAACATTTTACCCTCTGAACTAGATAGCCATCAAACTAAAAAGTTAATTCATGTTTCTAAGTATTATTTCTTGGATGACCCTTATTTATATAAAAAAGGTAAAGACTTAATTGTTTGAAGATGTGTACCAATTGAAGAAACCAAAGAAATTACACAAAAGTGTCATAAATCTAACTTTAAGTGACATTTTGAGGTTGATAAAACTACATTAAAAATTTTGTAATCTGGATTTATTGTCCTACACAATTTAGAGATGTAAATGATTATATAAAAAAATGTGATAGATGTCAAAGAGTAGGCAATATTTCGGAAAGAATTGAAATGCCCTTAAATTTTACTCTTGAAGTTGAAATATGTCATAAATCTAACTTTAAGGGACATTTTGAGGTTGATAAAACTACATTCAAAATTTTGTAATCTGGATTTATTGTCTTACACAATTTAGAGATGTTAATGATTATATAAAATAATGTGATAGATGTCAAAGAGCAGGCAATATTTCAGAAAGAATTGAAATGCCCTTAAGTTTTACTCTTGAAGTTGAAATTGTTGATATTTTGGGTTTAGATTTTATGGAACCTTTTACACCATCTTTAGGAAGGTTTATATTTTAATAGCTATGGAATATGTTTGAAATAGATTTAAGAGGTTACTTTACCTTGACGTGACAATAAAATTTTTCCAAAGTTTTTAAAGAAAAATATTTTTACAAGATTTGGAATTTTGAGAGTAATCATTACAGATGGGGGAAGTCATTTGAAGAATAGAATAATTGAATCATTAACTCAAAATTATGGAATCAAACATTGAGTTGCCACAACTTATCACCCTCAAACTAGTGGTTTGACAGAAGTATCCAACGAGAATTTAAAAGAATATTGGAAAAAACCATAAATTCTAATAGAAGAGATTGATCTGCTAGACTTGATTCCGCATTTCGGTCTTATAGAATTGCTTATAAAACTCTAATAGAAATGTCATCCTATAGGCTTATATTTGGAAAAGCTTGTCTTTTGCTTATTGATTTAGAGCATAAAGCTTATTGTATAATAAAAAAGTTTAATTATATTCTGAAGATGTTGGAAAAAATGATTATTGCAATTAAATGAGCTTGACAAGATTAGAAATGAATCTAATAAGAATGCAAAAAATTTTGAAGAGAAAATGAAAATGAGAGATGATTATGGAATTCTGAAAAAGCATTTCGAGCGTGGGCAAGTCTCGAAGGATCTTATTGGATGATTTTAGAACGAAATATAACAAGTTCAATTTGTCCTTCAAAATGTCCAAGAGATTCTAAGGTGTTCGGGGTATGACCCTGAACCACTTTAAAGATCACTTGAATCATTTTGAGTTTTTTTTAAACTTATCATACCATTCCATTAATCATCTGAGGTTATATTGAAAAGGTTACCCCACTACTCAGTGAACTTTGACATTTTAATCATCCCAAGAGCAGAGTACTGAATTAATCAATTGATATTTCACTTAAGCGTTATATAGGTGAATACCCCTAAGGCAAGTTCAAGTCATTAAATATTTCTGTAACCACCACTAAAGTTGCACTTGTAGTTCTTAGCACAAGATGAGAAATGAATCTAATAAGAATGAAAAAAATTTTGAAGAGAAAATGAAAATGAGAGATGATTATGGAATTCTGAAAAAGCATTTCGAGCGTGGGCAAGTCTCGAAGGATCTTATTGGATGATTTTAGAACGAAATATAACAAGTTCAATTTGTCCTTCAAAATGTCCAAGAGATTCTAAGGTGTTCGGGGTATGACCCTGAACCACTTTAAAGATCACTTGAATCATTTTGAGTTTTTTTTAAACTTATCATACCATTCCATTAATCATCTGAGGTTATATTGAAAAGGTTACCCCACTACTCAGTGAACTTTGACATTTTAATCATCCCAAGAGCAGAGTACTGAATTAATCAATTGATATTTCACTTAAGCGTTATATAGGTGAATACCCCTAAGGCAAGTTCAAGTCATTAAATATTTCTGTAACCACCACTAAAGTTGCACTTGTAGTTCTTAGAGGTGCTTATCAATAATCATATTATCTTTCTAAATCCCATCAAACAAGTTTAAAGATCAAGCCTAGATCACTACCAAGCCCTTAATAATTTAAATGGGAGAAAGTGACAATCATTATAATTTTAAACATAAGTGATTCATATTTTTATTGAAAGATCATATCATCCAATTGTGGGCTTACAATAAGTGAATTTTCACACTCCTAACTTAATCCCATCACTTCATAATCATTTGATTTTGATTTACTTCCAAGTCTCGATAATTTAAAAAATTCTAATTATGTTCTTATCATGGAAATGTGGCAAATTGTTTTCTACCTTTTAACCCATTGTGTTTTAATCATCCAAGAATATTCATTAATCTCAAATATAACCATTTATCCCTTTGGTTGATCCTAAACTTTAATTAAGGCATAAAAACCCAAAATGACCATTTTGCCCTTGGGGCCCTTCAATCCATAACTCATTTAGTACAATTCAAATGACTTTGAAAATTTTAAAGTACCCTATGCATGGGGCAATTAAAACATCAGAGGAGAAAATGTGATTTTTTAAATTTTTATTTAATTTAAATAATTATCTTAACTTAGAAAGTAGGATTTTAAATATTCATTTATTTAATCAACCAAAGTAAATTTTTTGTTCATGAAAAAAATTATTAGATGTTCCCTTAGGTCAAGGAAACACTTAGACAAAATACCATAATCTTCTAAATAAAATAATAATTTAATTTTATAATAATTTATTGATTTTTAGTGATTTAATTAAAAGAAAAATATGTTTTAATTACTACAAAAGTATTTTAACATTTTTATTAAACTTCTCTAAGCACAGAGACCTCAGAAAAACAAATTTTACATTTTTATGATTCTTAATTTATTTATTATAGTTATTTTAATGTGAAAAATAAAGAAAATACATCTTAAACCTTTAGAAATTTATTTTTAACTTAATAAAATTTAAAAAAAAAATTTAATGAGTCCCAAGTGATCAGGAAACCATTAGAAATATTTTTAAATATTTTTATATTTTTTAAATTCTAAAATATTTTTAATTTAAAATATAGCTAAAAAATAAAGTATTTTATCAAAAAAAACTTATTTTTCCTAAGTGCCCCAGTTCATAAGGAACTCAGAAAATCACTTTTCATAATTTTCCTAAGTGTATTTAATTTATTATAATTAGTTTTTTACAAAAATACAATCTTCCTTATAAAATCAACTTTAGTATTCAAACTTAATCAAATAATTTAAATTTTTTATAGTAAATCAAAATGAATTTAACACACAATGTGGATACAATATCATTAACTTTTGATTAATATTTAATTTAAATAAATTAATACAAGTTATATACATTTTATTAATTATAAAAATGCACAAAATTATTCAAGCCATGATGATATTTTTCCTAGACTTCGCTCAGCACGCGAAACCTACTAAAATTTGTCTCATAATTTTCCAAGTGAGATTTTAATTTATGTAATTAATTAAAACAAAAATATCCATTGAAGCTTGAAAATTAGGGTTAGAAGCACACAGATGCTCTTTGACTTTTGAAAAATCAGAAGACCTCCCCTTTGCCATGAGGAACAAACCCTAAAAATCTCAAGCCATGATGAGCAATACGTAATCAAATTAAATTAAAATATCACAAAAGGCTACTTAATTAATTAAAAATCAAAGAGCAAACAAATAATTTAATTTTTTGTCCCCAATATTTTCCTTTGTTCACTGAGCAAGAAGGTAATTTTTTTTTATTTTCAAGATTTTTTATGAAAAGATATGATTTTTTGAAGTTTTAGCATTTAAATAAATCATAAAAAGATGTCTACTTATTCTCACGGCTCCACCTCATGCTCGTCCGCTCAGAAGTATCCATGCGGCGCTCTGCCATTCAACGCCGCCAAACACCTCAGTGCCTTGTCCGCTCGCGGTTTTGTTCCATCCATCCGTTCGACGAAATTGATACACCTAAAATATATAGTATTTTTAAACACATTTTTATACCTATTTTTGACATATTACGCTTTACATATTACGCTTTAATGTTGACATATTACGCTTTAATGAAAGTTATTTGTGTATTTTTCATTCAGGTACAATCAAGTTGATGAAAAATGCTAAAAAGAATGAAAAAGGGTCAAATTTAGAGCAAGAATGAAGAAATGTGCAAAAATGAATTACGGAGCCTAAGCGCCCAACTCTGATGCCTAAGCACCTGAAGCTCCGCCCCTAAGCGCCAGGTACCCCATACTTAAGCACCATAAGTAGTTACTTAATGATTTATTTAATTGGAGCGGATATTTGAAGAGGTGTTTGAAGCAACCTTTGATAAAAACATAGGAAATAACCCATAGACATTAAATTTTTTTCAATTGGCTTTTGGAGAGGCAACTTCTAGAAAATTTCTTAAATGGAGACACCTTTTTGAAGTGACAACAAGACACCCCTTTGATTTTTATAAGAAAAGACTTAGATTTTCCAAGAGAAGAGGCCAGCAACCCATCAAACTTTACAGCCATCATCGCCGCCGGCCACCTTTGTTTTATTTTGTTTTTTTTCGAGTGTTAGTTTTTATTGTGAGAGAAGGAGGAGAATTCAAAGAAACATGAAGACATTTGTTGGAGAAAATTTGTGATAAGTGTTTTTCGTTGTGACTACACTTAGTTTTAATTCAGATTTCTTATTTGTGTGCATTATTTCTACTTTTAAACTCATGTGTAGTTGTGTTTTCTCCATGGATTTTGGTGTGGTTGTGTTTTCTCCATGAATTCTGAGTATTTTTCCTTATTTTTTTCATTAAAAGTATAAGTAATTAAATATCTAAAAGAAGTTGTGTGAAGTATTAAACTTCATTGTTGGAAGAATTTGTGATGATTTAAAACCTTGCACTTCATTTATTTCTTGATTTGGCCAATTATGATTTTATTACATATTGTGAGAACATGTAAGATCTGAGATGGTATTGTCTCAAAGAACAAATGGTTTGAATCACATATTGTTTTCATGAATGAAAATGTAGTTCATGGGGTTGAGTGCAAATAAATAAGGAAATAGACTTTTAAAGGATGTAGAATTAGAGGACTTTAGAGTGAGAAGCTAAAAGCACCAATTTGATTTATAGTTTTAGGTTTTGATACAAGATGTTCGCCTTTAGGTGGAGGGAGAAGAGGGAACTCTAGAGTGAAAGCTAGTATCTTTCCTGCCTAGCCCGTCTTCGGTCTTCAAGGTTGTTAAAACTATAGATTAGCCAATGTTCTTTATAGCATCTTTAGTAAGGGTAAATAATATTATTACTCTTATTTGGCAGAAAACATTTAACATACTTCCGCAACAGAATTTCATATATTTATCACTTATTCATAATAAGGAAAAAGATATTTCATTTTTATTGTTTTTATTTATATTATATTTTATTTATATTTCCTTCATCTTGCAAGTATTTTAGTTAAGTTAATTAGTTGCTTACTTTATTTCAATGATAAAAAAATTATAAAAAAAATTAAGCTTTCATTCCTATTTTAGCATCTTAATTTTAAGTAAGAATGTATTGCTAAGAAAATTTTATTATTTAAATTTAGTCCTCCTTATGAGAATATTTCTATCGGAATATTTCAAGAGATCTTCAAAGTGATCTAAGGTCATGCCTCGAGCATTTTGAAATCTATGGGACATTCTGAAGGGAAAATTGGACTTGCCATATTTTGTTCTAAAATAATACACTAGGATCTTCTGAGATTCAATAGAGTCACAACTTGGGGTTTCGTAGCTAAACCTTCATCTACTCATGCAATTTAAATTCCCTACAAAATTATATACATGCCTTAGAAATACTCACCTTTCAGGTGGTTGAACGAGGAGAATCAATAGGTACGCTTTTAAAAGAATGCATTTACCTTTATGCACTTCTTGTCTCGAGCTTGCATGTTAAACAAGAATGTCACCCTGCATGAAAACTAAAACCTTTAGGATAGCCACAAAACCAAAACCAAAACAAAAATTTAAATCAATCAAGATAAAATTCACGGCCACAATATTTAAAATATAAGACAAATCAAAATTTAATCACAAACATCATAAAAAATAAAAACTTCAACTAAATTAAGACGTCTCTATTGGATGATCGGGAATCCATCGGAGGAGGTAACCGGTGTCGTTCTAATCAACTTTAATATGTCCTATGACATTTAATGACTATAACCATAGGGACATGTGATTTGAAATCATAACTTGACATATTAGTAAACTCAAATTCGCCACGATTAGGAGCTTGGAGCTACCATTGTGGGCAGCACGACCATCTTCAACAGCAAGAGGATCTATAACAACATATCTTTCCTTAAAATTAAATAATAAGCTATAGGATTTCAAGGTTTTCTTCTTATGCAACATAAATCCTCATCTTACCTTTAGGCCTTTGTACATCCATGATGTACAATATGAACCTGTTGACCTCACTTTTGGTTCAAGTTTAGTTTTTCCTCTTTAATTGCCCAATGTCTTGCCATAAGACTTTCGCTTTAACTATTCTTAAAAAACTAGAAAATGAACCCTCACCATTAGTAATTCTACACTCCTCCTTGCTCAACTTTAAGTTCAACATATTGGTCCTAATCTCTAGTACTTAGTAGGTAGGGTTATTATGGGGGAACTCAAGGAGAGTTCCCATAGGACCGTTTGACCTTAAGGGTTGACCCTAGGTGTTGGTCTAGGGCCAAGGCACTCACTTGTAATCACTTACACTCATAATCACTCACTACCCTAAACCCAGAATTGCTAGGTTCTGGTCTTTTGATCCCCACGATCATTTGGGAGACTCATGTAAATGGTCTCTTAAACCCACTAGCCCTAGGCTAGGGTTTAGCTTAGACTGGTATATGAAGGACCCACGAAGACGCAAATGGGGATTCTATTGGTCCATAGCTCATGTAGGGTGGTTGATACCCCAACCCTACCAAAATACCCAATTTGACCTTTCACCCCCAAACCTACCCAAATTACTTAAACACCCCCAAATCCCAAATTTGATCAAAATCCTAAAATTCACCCAAAATATCCAAACTTGTTCAAAAATCATTTCAAACCTTTTGAAAATACCAAAGTTACCAAAAAATTCCAAATGTACCAAAAAATCCCCAAAATTACAAAAATACCCTTGGCAGCCCAAAATTTCCCAAAACATCCAAAATCACTCCAAATGTCTCCAAAACCAATTTGGACCCTTCAATTGAACCAAATTTGGCCAATTTGACCATTTTGACCAAACCCCCAAATTGCCTTAATGGCCTAGTTTCCCCAAATTCACCTTAAATGTCAAACAATTTGGCTCAAATTCCCCTCAATTTCAACTCTAAACTTAAATTCACCTTTCAAATGACAAATATAAACCAAATCCAAGCTTAATTGGCCCATGCTTTGAGCCCAATTTTGATCTAAGTCAAAACCCAACTTTGGCCCTATGACTTGGTTCCACTAAATTAAACCGCATAGCCTACTCAATTTCCCCCAATTTGAATCCTAAAATCATCATAACAATCCTACACACCAAAATTGACCTTCAATTGGCCTTGGAGAAGCCTCAATTGCATTTAATTTTAACCCAAGTACACGTCCAAAAATTCCAAAATTTTCCCCAAATTGTCCATACATCCAAATTCCTCCAAATTGATTGCTCCAACCCAAAAATTGACACCCAATTTAAATTGGAAACTCTTCATAACATTCCTATTGACCATTGTAAACAATAAGTTTGGATGTAGCCCAAGCTTAGCCCAATTTAGACTCAAGTCTAGCCCAACATGCCCAAAGTGACCAAATTTTTGAAATCCTTCAAATTGAAGTCCCAATTGAACTCAAAATCATTTCAATCCTTTACCTAAAATCTTCATTAAAATCATCTACACAATTTTGAAATCATCTACACAATTTTGATTGTGGCTAGCTTAATCTAAACCCAACCCAAAAGTGTGGCTAGCTTAATCTAAACCCAACCTTTAGCCATATTGACCCACATGGACCACTTCAGCAAAAATTGACCTAATCAAGCAAAATTGGCCAATCAAAGACCACCACAACCACTAAGTTATTCCAATGGATAAGGATAAACCATAAAAAACCCACAAAAGTAAGCTATGGACCAATGGGTCCCTAAATTAAGGGATTCATACCCAAATATCTCTTCTATCATGACTAACCCTTGGGGGTAAACCATAATTAAGCCTCCCCTGACTCACCTGATCTCATGGCCACCTCCTCTGGCCATGCTGGCCAACCTTGTCACTGAAAAACCTCCAAACCAAGAGTGACCACCCTTAAATCAAATTGATCCTTAGCACTACGAGCCAGCTCACCCAAATTAAACTTCAGAGCTTCTTAGCTTACCACCTAAGCAAGCTTTTGCACCCATGACCAGGCCCTGATCTCTCCTCTCCGGCCATGGCTATAAAATGTACCCTTCACGAGAAAGAGAGAGGTGCTGAAATTTTCTGAAGGAGGCTGCTCTAAATTGCTCCCATAGCCTCTTTGAGACCTCCCCAATGCAACCCAAATAATTCTTTACCCTAATTCCCCTTGCTAGAACTGAATTTTTGAGCTCAAATCCTTGCCGGATACAGGACAGAACTTTCCACACCTCAAAAGTGCACAATAATCAAATTAAACTCACCCACACCTTTACCATAGTGAAAGAAGACAAAGCCCCATTAAACCCCTCTCAGAAAGAGCCTCTACACTAGACTTTGATCAATATCCAAATTTGACTTTGATTTAATTTGGGTCTAGACCTTTCACCATGACCAGAGGCTCAATCCTTAGCCTCCTTGGACCTTCACGAACGAGCTGAACTCCTCTGATTGAAGCTTCCCTTCTCAGAGCAAAGGCATTGATTTTCCCCTCTTCCTTTTCCCCTCTTCCTTAGCCTATTTTGATTCTTCATGTGATTAGAGTTAGTTTAATGACATGTTTACCGTATGGATACGTTCGTCACACTTAGACGAGTCCATAGGATCAAACCCAAGGTCATTTGCTGGAGAAATGAGTGAGATCTTAGGGTTATTTTAGGGTTAACTGTTACGGGTTCACACTATTTTGGTTCTGTTCAAAGAATTTACTCGATTTCTATTGATCATAAGCGATGCTCTTCTACTGATCTCCTTGATAATTTTTGGGAAATTTACATTATCATCACACAATACTGATAGTTTTACATGCATAAAACCTAAGGTTTAATATTCATATTTATAACACCTTGATGCTATAAACTTATGCATTTAAAGGTCCATTTGACTTTTAAAAAGTTCCTAAAGTGATAATTTGGACTTGTTGTTCAAGATTTTGGTTTTATGAATGTAAATATTAAATTTTAGGTGTTATATACGTAGATACATAAAAATTGTGTTATATATATGTAAATGCCTTTAAATTTTAACAGACCATTCAGAAAATTAAACAAGAGTATGAAGAAGCTCATCTAACAACATTCCAGGTTGACTTGTCATCTCTTCAATCAGTTATAAAGTTTGAAGCTTCCTTTAAACAATGGCTTCTTGATTCAGATCTCTATCCTTCGGTTCAGCTTCTTAATAAAAATGCTAGGATATTAGCTACATCTTCTAGAGTAACTACTGATGGATCTGACCAATATATTTCTCAAATTTTATTTCGTATAATATTACTAACTTTTTTATTAGTTAGGAGCATTTACATACACACTAGCCAATTCCTATGTATTTAAGTATCTAACTTCTTAACTTTTCTTTTTACATTTATGGGCTCACACTAAATAGAGGGCTCTGATTGCGCCAGATGGAAGCGTGGTTCATAAAGCACTGGCTTACTCGGATGGCGGCCCCAAACCGAAAGATGTAGCGTGGAGCTTGGGAGACACCAAGCGCCAGATGGAAGCGTGGTTCATAAAGCACGGGCTTACTCGGATGGCGGCCCCAAATCGAAAGATGTAGCGTGGAGCCTGGGAGACACCAAGGATGATGGGGCCGCACTAGATAAGTAGAAAATATTGCTTTATTTTATTTATTTAAAGGCGAGAACTTCAAAAATCCCTATCTTGGTGTAGAAAAATCATAATAATAAAAGAAAAATCCTTTAGTGCTCAGTGAACAGAGGAGAATAGTGTGGAAATAGTTTGAAGTTTATTTGAAGCATATTTTCCTTTTAATTAATTAAATATGGTTTTGAGTCTTTTAACTCTCCATGCATGTAAACATTTCATCATAGCTTGATATTTTTGCATGTTGTTATCTCTTTTATGGGGCATATTCTTTGATTTTTCCATGATCAGAGAAGACCTCTAGACAGATATCCATATTTTAAAATTTATGTCCATTATTTTTATAAATTAATCATAATAATTAGCATGTTGCTTAGATAAATCCAAATAAATTTTGAGAGGTTTATTGTGACCAGAGAACCCTTCGAAAATTTTTTCATGGGTCAAGTCATTAAGAATGCACTTAACTCTCACAAAACCCTAAAACACAAATGAAATTAATTTGGAAAAAATAATCATTCAAGTGACTTGATTTTGATTCTCCACTGTGATTTAAAGTTCAAAGAACTCCACATTAAAATTTCAAAATATTTGAAGTTCATTTGATAACTTAACTTGATTTTCTAAGTTAAATGGCATTTTTTACACTAAAATAAATTTTAATAATTAAATTATAACTTAAAAAATTATAAAAATTTGTTTTGGGAGCTCTCTATGATAAGGAGAATTTTCTAAAAATTAAATTGTAATTAATTAAAAACTTCATTTTTTAAGCTAATATTAATATTTAAATAATTAAAAATTAATGAAAGTAACGAAATTGATAAAATTCATGGAAATGTTCTCAATTATTTTCTAAGCACTTTGGAGCAATTGAAATATTTTTCCTAATTTTTTTTTTTCTGTAAAGATATTGGATTTTAAAGCTAAAATTAATTTTTAAAGGATAAAAATGATTTTTTTTCTTAACCTTTCACTTGATTTTTGTTCTTAACCTTTCACTTAATAAATTCTAATAATTCAAATAAAAGTCAAAAAAATGTGAAATTTATTTCCTGGGTTCTTTGAACTCAGAGAGATTTAATAAAAATGAAATACTTAATTTTTTACATTTAAAATATTTTATAAATAATTAACACTATATAACTTAAAATAATTCTAATAATTCAAATATATTAAGAAAATCATGAAATTTGGCTCCAATGGTTTTGTTGTTTAAATTTCAAGATATTAGGCTCTGCCTTGGTCTAGATATGGAATTTTCTTTAAAAACCTATTTTTACTTATCAATAATTATATAAATTAAATTAAAATTTGAAAAATCACATTTTCTCATCTGATATCTTAATTGATCCATGAGTAAGGTAGGATGAAAATTCAAAAGTCATTTAAATGAAATTTGATAAATTATGAAGTGGTAGAGCCTTAGGGGCAAAAGTATAACTTTCAGAATTTGGCCTTAATTAATATTTAGGCTTAATTCAAGAAAGGAAAATGGGCAACCTTTTTTAACCTAATTAACATATTTGGATGACTGAAACACAAGGAATTAATTAGTAGAAACCAATCACATTTTTTTTCTTAATTAAAGGTTAAATTTGTAATTTTCTAAATTATTAAAATTTGGAAGTCTAGTAAATTAAATGACCATAAACTTAGAGGTATGATTTTGGATGTTAATAACTAATTAATTTAATACCCCTATTTGATGTTCAAGTAACATTCAAATGTTTTGATGATGAATTATTATCAATTAAAAGTTAATCTCTTTCAAAATTACTAAGATATCCACCAAGGTCTTAAGGGCTTAGTAGTGACTTAAGCTAAATAAATGACTTAAGCTAAATCAAATTTGGTTAAATGAGGATTAGAAAAGTGAATGTAACTAGAAATTGAGCACTAAAAGCCCAAGTTAAAGCTAAAAGTGGCTAAGTGTCTTAATAGAATTAACTTACCCCTTTTAAGGCTCTTCACCCACATAATTCTCAAATTGAATGACAAATGATGATTACCCTACTCTTAGGGACAATTGAAACATCAATGTTCACTGAACACTAGAGATATTTACAGGATGAATTATTAAGCAACATAATAAGTTTAAATGAGCTCGAGACTTTTCACCAAGTGGTGAGGGGGAAGCATGGACCTGCTTTTTTTTCTTGACCTGTTGGACACCTTGGAGGTCTACTAAACTCATTATGTCTCGCTTAATAAGATCATTCCTAATTAAATTAATAGGGACTCAACAAGATATGATTTAGGATTTGGTAAATCATCAAACCTTATTTTTTCACTTTACATAAAATGCCCTTACATGCATTTTGAGTTTCAGGTGGTGGAACGAGAAGACTCGTCAGGTACACTTTTACAGTTTAAAGCGTTTTACAGTCTTTCTTATACTTTTCTACTGCTTTTCTTTTATGCTCTTAAACAACGATGTCACCCAGCATGAAAGCCAAAACTGCTAGGATAGCCGTAAAACCAAATCCGAAACTAAAATCAATCAAGATAAAATTCACCGCCATAACATTTACAATATAAGACAACTCAAAATTTAATCACAAACATCACAAAAATCAGAATTGCAACTAAATTAAGACGACTCTATCGAATAATCGGGAATCCCTGGAGGAGGCAACTTACGGTTGCTAATAAACAGTCTAAATGAAAGTATGGAACTCATTAAGTTGAGTTTAGTGAATTCATTTTTACCAAGTGAACTCGATAGAAAATAGTGGTACCAAAATGAGGGAACCATAGAATCCTAACCGGTGTCACTCTAATCAACTTTAATATGGCCCATAACATCCATAACATTTAAACATTTAAATGACTACAACCATAGTACCATCTGATTTGACATCATAACTTGACATTCTAGAAAACTTAAACTCGCCACGATGTTGGGCAGCACAGTCATCTTAAACAATAAAACATGTCTTCCTTAGCTAAATCATTCTTTCCTTAGAATTAAAATACCAAGCCATAGAACTTTGAGGTAGTTTGCTTATGCAACATTAATCCTCACGTCATCTTCAGGCCTTTGTACAACTCTGCTATACAATATAAGCCCTAACTTGTCTTAGGATTCCGAGGTTGTCGTTCATCACGAACTAAATCCTTACATCTTCTATGCCATTTGTGTGATCATTTTACATGAATATAAGCCATAATTATCAAAATGTGCAGAACGAAACAGTTAAATACTTTCTCTTCCAAATTGAATTCAAATAATTGGATAAATTGGGAAGTCACTGGGGTTCTCCTCTAGATCCATTACATCCCCTAGTTCTTCCTCCTTTAGATTCCAAAAATAAAATGTTCCAAATTTGAGCTATTCCCATTTCACACCGCTTTATCTAATTTTATTGAAAAGTCCTATCCTTTTGACCTCTTTGAAGATAACATTTCCTTATTTTTATCGAGAGTTTTCTCAGGTGATTTCGGTTATCTAAGATGTAATTAACTATAAGGGCTCGCCCTTATAGGAAGCTTGTCTGAACCAGCTTAAAATAAATCATGTTTAATTCTTCATATTAAATATAGGAAATTATTGGCAAATAGAATGGTTTCAAAGAATAAACAAATGTCATATATTTCTTAGTTTATTTGATCGAGCCTCATCCTTAATTATTGTGTTTATCCTTCGAGATAGATACTTGATTTGAGGCATAATACTCTTTAATTTAAACTGTGAAAAGTATGGGGTCAGTTTGATTTCATATTTTTCTAAAAAACTTATATATGTGTAAATTAAAATGTCCTTTCGAAGCCGGCGATGGGATTTCAATTATGATGACCGGCAGCTTCCAATTGGCAACTCCTCCAACCAAAAATAGTGCCGATAAAGCCCTAAATCATCTTAGAATTCTGAGGTTGTCGTTTGTCATGATCTAAATTCTCACATCTTTTAGGCTATTTGTGTGATCGTTTCACATAAATTCAAGCCCTAAACAAATAAAATTGGCAGGATTAAAAACTTAATTAATTTCTCCTTAAAATTGAAACCAAACAATAGGATAGACTAGGAAGTCACCAAGGTTCTCCTCCGGATCGTTATTGAGGTTTTCCTCTGGATCTATGACATCCCCTAGTTTCTTTCTTTGGATTCCCAAACAAAATGTTCCAAATTTGAACCATTCCCCTTTCACACCTATTTTTCCAATTTCGTTGAAAATTCCTAATCCTTTTGACCTCTTTGAAGATAATATTTCCTGATTTTTATTGAGTGTTTTCTTAGGTAACTTCGTTTATCTAAGATGTAATTAACTATAGGGGCTTGCCCTTATAGGAAGCTTTTCCGAACCAAACATAATATAAATCCTATTTAATTCTTTGTATTAAATAGGGGAACTTATCGGAAAATAAAATAATTTTTGCAGACAAGTGGATGTCATATATTTCTTAGTTTATTTGATCAAGCCTCACCCTCAACTCTTGTGTTTATATTTTGGGATAGATATAAGGTTAGAGATATAGTGCTCTTTCAATTAAACTATGAAAGATATGGAATCAGTTTGATTTCATTTTTTTTCTAAACTTGTATATATATATATATAATGCCTTTTCGAAGAGGGCAACGAGATTTTGATTCTGGCGGCCGACAACTTTGAACGAGCAACTCAACAACCAAAAATAGTTCCGGCAGCAGGGAAGATACTATCTCTCACTCTAGAGTTCCCTCGATTCCCTCCACCTGGAGGCTAACATCTTGTATCAAAACCTAAAACAGTAAACGAAGCTAGGGGCATTAACCTGTCACTTTAAATTCCTCTAACTCTACACCCTTCAAAGATTATTTCCCTCTTTATTTGCACTAATCATATGAATTACATTCTCAATCATACAACCTCTTGTGATTCTTTCCAATTGTTGACTGAGACAATATCAGTCTAGTTCTTATATATTCTTACAACAAATTTCACAACAAATTTTAACATCTTCTTACAACAAATTTTAACATCTAGATAGGCTAAATCAAGAAGTAATGAAGTGCAAGGAGAAAATAAAACCACACTTTAGTTTAAAAGTAGAAACCATTGTCAAACCAACAAGAAGTCTCGATTAAAACCAAAAGTAGTTTAAAAACAAAAGAAAAGAACTTATCTCAAATCCTCCACCAAACTCTTGAAGTTCCTTTGAATCTCTTCTCTTTTACAACACTCTTACTCTTAAAATAAGCTAAAAAAAAAGGATAAAGTAAATTTGTGGTGCTTGAAAATCTCTCCAAAACTATCTTTAAATCTTCTCAGAACTCCCACTTTATAACACTCTTTAGGACTTTCAAGCACACTTCAAAAAGTTTGAACTTCCTTATTTTAGAAATCTCTAAGAGGTACCTTGATAACTCTTCAAAATGTGTCTAAATTTGATAAATTCTCCAATGGATGCCTCGTTTCACAAGTCTTCGAACCTTATTTTCATTTCTTGTGGTCATAGCCACCCTCTTTAGCCAATAAGTACCTCAAATGTTCCTTCAAAATTTTGCAAAATGAAGTAAACTGTCACATAACTGCCTCTTGCGCTTAAGCGCATAGCCTCTAGAGCTTAGGCGCCAAAACACTTTAACAAAATTTTGACATTTTTGCTCCAAATTTGTTCCTTTTTCACTCCTTTTAGCATTTCTCACCTTTTTATTTGTACTTAAAAGAAAAACACACAAATACCTTCCATTAAAGCGCAATATCTCAAAAGATAGGTATAAAAATGTGTCTAAAAATACTATATATTTTAGGTGTATCAAAATCCCCCAAATTTAAAATGTTACTTGTCCTCAAGTGACACTGCAATCTTTAAAAACTAAATAAGTATGATATATTTATGAGTTTCTTTAGGAGTTTCTAAAATTTAGATTTAGAAATATAGTAGTCCAATTTAGAAATTATATTTAATAAATGAGACCAACTTAAAGTTTAAAAATTTTTAATGTTAAGAAATATGAAAATATGAGTCCTATCTAAGTCAAAAATATTATAGATTTTCTAAATTTAGAATTTAATCCATTTATTATCTTCCCCTAAAAATTTTATAAAAAATAATTTTACTTACCATATTATATCCTTAAGCTTAAGAGTTTCTTAAGTCTTATACCTTAAAAAGTTCAAATGTGGAACCAATTTTTGATTAGACACTAATCCTCAAGCTTCTACTCCCTTACTTTTTTTCTTTTCTTTTCCTTTTCTTTTTCTTTTTCTTTTTTCTTTTTCATTTTTCTTTTTCTCTTTCTTTTTCAGGTAAGGATTATTATATCTGGATAAATTACTATATTTGGATAACCTTTAATAATTTTGAACTTCATTATCCTTTTCTTAAAGTTAGAACTCTATATCTTTCTTCATTTATAAATTCATATTAGTTTATGATTTTTCATAAGTTCTACATTTCTAAATTTTTCAAAAATACAATATTTCTTACTAAATATAGTTCCACTATATTTAACATTTTCTACACTAAAAATTTTTAACTGAAAGCTTTTCTTCATCACTTAGAATTTTAACTAAATTTACTTACTCATTTCTATATCAAATTTTACTTCCCTAATATAACTTCATATATATGATAATTTTTCTTTTCAAATCAAATTCACTTGTAGAACATTTGAGAACAAATAAAATTTAAGTTTTGAAAATTCCTCCCCCCCCCCCAAACTTAAATTTTTAACAAGTTTATGCAGGAATTAAAATTGAAATAACATGCTTACAAGAATTTTTATACCCTAATTATACAAGTATAAAACTAAAAATAGGAGTAAAATTAATTTTTGATAAGTTTTCTATCCTTTTAATTTTAATTCAACATGTAGAGATTCATTAGACTTCTAAGGAGTGGGTACAGACATAAGAACAAACAAAAAAACTAACTAGATTAAAAGAAAATACAGGCTCAGCATAACGACAAACACTGTAACAAGATAAAAGAAAAATACTGTGTAGCAGTTTCTTGAATTTAAAATTTATAACTCATGTTAGCAAGATTTTCAACTTTTCACAAAACATAGAAATAAGTTCAATCCTAACTAACTAAAGCACAATAATCAATACACAACAACAATAACTCCCCTTGAATTTAAAAAAAAATACTAACAAAACACAAAATCGTAATAACAATTAAACAAAATAAAAGACTCAAACACCACAAGGTCTAAACAGGTACAAAAATGCAAATGTAGTTAGTCCAAACATACATAGTCCATCACAAATTACAAACATAAAAATAAATAAGTCCTCCTCATAAATATTAGAATTACCGCTATTCCAGACATTTGCAGGCTCATAATCAGAGCATCTAGGATATGGAGGGAATTGCACTCCTTGGTTACCCCTAATGAGGTTTTTCAGAGATGAATGAAATTTCTCCTCATAATCACTTTTTCTAATCACTTTTTCTCCTCATAATCACTTTTTCTTCTATTATACCCATCAATATGACCTGTAAAATTTTCTAAATTTTGTACCTTATCTACAGTATAATTGATATTTTCCATCATCCTGTATTATAATTGATTTTGAGTTTTTGTAGACTCACCTCTATAAGTAGAAGCTCGTGAGGTAGATGGTCTAGATGTAGAAGCAGCAGACGTTTTCATTCCATAACTCCTTGAAAATCCTTCTCTCCAACCAAAAATAGAATGCTCAGAATATGACTTCACATTAACACTTGTAATTGGCTTTAAAGGCAAAAATACTTTCTCCCAGCTATCATATCTCACTCCAGCCTTCTCACAAAAAGAAAAGATTAAGGAAGCAATTACCAAACCTGCAGTAGTAGCGGCAGTGGCAGAACATATGATAGTCTGATAGATCAAAGCTCTAATATTGATGAGCTTGACTTCTGGAATACAATAGTTTAACATTGCTCTCTCTCTGGTAACTTTGCTGAGATGATTTTTCGGTAATAAACGAGCTGAAATAAAATAGTGTCATGCCTTTAAAAGTGCACTTAACTTTGAGGTGGAAAAGTTGACTCTTCTCTCATTTTTAATTTTCCAAAGTCCTCTTCCAACAGTCAAAAAGGAAATAATCTCATCTAGTTCTGTCTCAGTCAGACTGTAGTTCGCATAAAAATAAAAAGTATCAAGTGGTAGATGGCAAAATATATTGATTACCTCTGGTGAAAAGGTACCAATTTTCCTCTGACCATGACTCAATCATCTTCAACCTTGGGAAGGTTGGCATAAAACTCCCTAACTATAGAAATAATAGACACAGTAGAAAACCAGTAGAATATTTCTCATTGTCGGCGAACAATCAGATCTTCTATGGATCCACCTGAATTCTTGAAACATCGCTCCTGGATAAGTTTTTGTGATTTCAAAGCATCACTATACTTATCTTGAGCTTTCGAACTCACAAACTTGCTCGAATCAAATGGGCTTTTTCATTTACTCCTCTTCATTCTTGGTTTCATTCTACAAATTTCATAAAATTCCACAATAATTAAAAAAATCAAGTCTAATCTACTAAACTTAACTCCTACAAGCATAAGCTACACTTTCTATGCAATTTCCATATATTTTACCTCATTTTTCACCAAGAATAGTAATTTTTGGGTTCTTCCAAATGTACTCAAAATACATGGTGAAAATCTAATGTTTTTACATAGAAGTGAAACTCTTACCTCAAGAAATCCAATTATAGCAAATTTTGCTCAATTCCACCAAGAAATCTCCATGAATGGCTTGCCCTATATTTCAAAATTGTGAACTCGAGAGGTTGAAGGTGACGGTGAGAGTAAAAATGGCAAATTTTTTGGTTATTTCTCACTTTTAACCGTTCGCAAACCGGTACGTCTGCGAACTGGTTTTCGTGAACCGGCGCTTAAGCGCAGATTAGTGGCGCTTAGTCGCTTGCCTCTCAGGTTACATCACGCTTAAGCATGAGAATGTGACGCTTAGGCGCCAGTTCACTATGTTTGATATTTTTGAACTTAAGTAAAATGCAATTTAAGCCAAAGTATACAACCCCTAAATGGTGTCATAACACTTAAATGACTATTTTCCTCGCCCTTAACTCTCCTCTTTCTCAAAATTCTCCAATATAACTAATTTGATTTGAGTAAAAAAAAACACAAATTTTCATAAAAACAAACATATACATTCATTTATGAACTAGTACAAGTACATTTAACACTTAATTCTCACTCCAAATAGTATCAGATGAGAAAATCTTCTAAATACAAAAACTAAACAAACTAACATAAACTCTAAAACTTGTATTTAACACTTAACACATTAAAAAATGACTCCTAGAAACAAAATTTAACACTTAACCTAATTCTATTCTACATTTGTTGGGACAAATTCTAGTCTTTCATTAGACTCTCCTTGGGCAATCGGAATATAAAGCTGATAAAACGGACGGTGGTGACGAGCTCTGATTCTATCTTCTTTAATCCATTTCTGCTTAAGATACATCTCTTTACTTGCTTCCTTTATATAATTACTATGGCTATATTGCATTTTCTATTACCATCCAATATGTTCTAGATGTGCATGAATCTCAATTACCTTTCTCTCAAGTAAAGCCATGCTAGTCTCAATTTTATTGATCTTTTCCAATATTCCTTCAATACTAACAACTAAAAAATTGTTATACATCTCTTGTACACTTTTACTAATGAATCTCTTCCTCATGTTCTATTCCTTCTTCTTCAAATCCATCTCCCATAAAGACATTTTCTCAAAATATCTCTCTCTCTGTTAGACTTTTAGGGCTAGAAATGATCTGGAGTGAGATTCCTTCACAAAACCCTTCGATTTATAGGCCTAAATCCCTCTAGTAACTCATAAACACATCTTAAAACTGCCTTGGCATGTTTTAGCACATGGTTTTTAACTCGTGCACTTAAGCACTGAATATTGGCGCTTAAGCGCCAGTGCTCAATTTTGCACCAGTAAATTTAACATCCAAGTTCTCATTCTAGCATATCTAAATCACTAAATAAAGTCTTAAATTCCATAATAACACATAATAGTCTAAAAAACAATACCACTAATTTTCTTAATCTCAATAAACGACATTCAAAGCAAAACACTTTGATAACTATGAGTTACCTCCCACAAAGTGCTTGGTTTAACGTAGTCAACCTAATGTAACCAGTGCTTATTCTGGTTGACCCAACAATATAAGATCATTTAATTTATGTTTGTTAAATTTATGCTGATCCCCTAATAAATAAGGTTTCAGTTTATGACCATTAACTTTAAATACTTTCTCAGTTTTAGGATCTTTATTATCCACAGCTCCATAAGGATAAACTTTTATCACAACAAATGGGCCCATCCACCTGGACTTAAGTTTACCTAGAAATAATCTTAACCTTGCATTATATAACAATACTTGTTGCCCTGGCTAAAAATTTTTAGTAAGAATGCTTCGATGATGCAACGTCTTTATCTTTTCTTTGTAAATCTTAACACTCTCATAAGATTTATTCCTTATCTCTTCAAGCTCATTTTATTCCTTATCTCCTTATCTCTTCAAGCTCATTTAATTGCAACAATCTTTTCTCACTAGCATATTTAAATTATATCAAGTTCAACTCTTTAATCTCCCAATTATTTTAAATTATATCAAGTTGAACTCTTTAATCTCCCAATATGCTTTATGATCAAGTTCAACTGGTAAGTGACAAGTTTTCTCAAATATTAACCTATATGAGGACATTCCTATAGGAGTTCTGTATGCAGTCCTATAAGCCCACAAAGCAAAGTCAAGTTTGACTGACCAATCCATCTTTGTTGGATTCACAGATTTTTTTATAATTCTCTTAATTTCACTATTGGATAATTCAGTGAAACCACTTATCTAAGTATGATAAGCAGTAGCAATTCTATGGTTTATATGACAATTTTTTTAATAACTTCTCCATTATGGCATTTCTGGTTGGCAGAAATTATTCTTTACCTGGTTGGATCCCATCTGTTATGATCACTCTCACCATCCCAAATACCCAAAATATATTCATTCTTAAAAATTTTGTAACAACTTGAGCATAACATCAAGGTAAAGCTACAGTTTCGATCCATTTGGATACGTACTCCACTACTAACAGTATATATAAATTTTTGAAAGATGGTATAAATGGCCCCATGAAATTTAATCCCCAAACATAAAAAATTTCAACTTCCAACATATAGTTGAGGGGCATCTCATTTCTTCTATAAATATTGCTTACATGTTAACATCTATAACATGTTTTGATATAAGCATTAACATCTCTAAAGATAGTAGGCCAATAAAATCCAGATTGTAAAATTTTGTATGGTATTTTATCAACACATAGATATCCCCCAGAATCAGAATTATGACATTTTTTGGATAATTTCATAAGTTTCTTATAAAGGTACACATCTTTAAATAATAAGATCGTTTCCTTGTTTATATAATAATGGGTCATCTCAAAAATAAGTCTTAGCTTCAGAAAAAAAATTTCTCTTTTGTTGGTATGTCATTTCATAGGGTGTAGTATCACTAACAAGAAATTTCACAATATCGACATACCACGGAACATGCCTGGATAAATGATCAGCAATATTGCATAGTTTTTCATCTGGAAAATGTTCATTAATTTCTTTTTCAAAATAGAGTGGTTTTTCTAACTCAAGCATGGACAAATGATCAATACTTTGATTTTTACTTTGATTTTCAATCCCTTTCCTATCTACTATTTCAAAGTTAAATTCTTGCATCTTGCAAAAGAAGAATCCATCTTATAAGTTTATGTTTAGCATCTTTCTTCTTCATTAAGTGCTTAATAACAGAATAATCTGTATGCACTATGAAATGAGTTCCAATTAAATATGATCTAAATTTATCAAAGACATATACTATTGTTCATAACTCCTTTTCAGTTGTTTTATAATTAATTTTGATTTCATTAAGAGTTTTACTAACATAATAAATTACTTTAAAAATTTTATCATATATTTGTCCTAAAATAGCTCCAATAGCATAATCACTAGCATCACATATCAGTTCAAAAGCTTTTTCCCAATCTGGTGAAACTATAATTGGTGGAGTGACTAATTTTTCTTTTAATAACTCAAAAGCTTTTAGGCACTCTTCATCAAAATTGAAAATTACATCTTTCTCCAATAAATGGCATAAAGGCTCAGCAATTTTTAAAAGTCCTTAATATATCAAATGTAGAATCTAGAATGTCCTAAAAAATTTCTAATGTCCCTTACATTTGTTGGATAAGATAAATTAGTGATCACTTAAATTTTAGTAGGATCTACTTCCATACCATTTTCTAATATTTTATGTTCTAGTATAATTCCTCCTGCTACCATCAATTGACATTTTTTTCCAATTAAGGACTAAATTTATTTCTTCACAGTGCTTAATGACTTTTGATTAATTTTCTAAACATGAATCAAATGAAGTTCCAAACACTAAAAAAATTATCCATAAATACTTCAATCCCTTTTTCAATTAAATCACAAAAAATTGCCATCATACATCTTTGAAATGTAGTGGAGGCATTACGTAAACAAAAGGGCATTCTTCTAAAACCAAATGTACCATGCAGACTGGTAAAAGTTGTTTTATCTTGATCCACAAGAGTTATTTGTATTTAGTGATAACCAATATATCTATCCAAAAAAAAATGTATTTATTTTTAGCTATTCTATCCAGCATTTGATCGAAAAAGGATAGTGAAAAATGATCTTTCCTTGTGGCAAAATTTAATTTTTCATAATCAATGCATATTCATCACCCTGTGACTTATCTAGTAGATATTAATTAATTATGTTCATTGACAGTCACATTTACTCCTCCTTACTTAGGAACGCAATGAACTGGTCTAACTCATGCACTATCTGAAATAGGGTAGATAATTCCAGCATCTAACGACTTTAAAATTTCTTTCTTTACTACTTCTTTCATAACATGATTCAATCTCTTTTAAGGATCATCCCTGGGTTTTCAATTTTCTTCCATATGAATTCTATGCCAATTTTCTTCCATATGAATTCTATGCATATAAATTGAAGGACTGATTCCTTTAATATCAGCTATTGTCTATCCAAAGGCTTTCTCAAAGTTTTTCAAAATTTACATCAATCTTTCTTCTTCTTCCTTTGTTAACTTTCAGTAAATTATAACTAGTAAAGTAGAGGAATCACCTCAAAAGGAATATATCAAATGGAATATTTTAAATGTTCAGGAAGTAGCTTCAACTCAAGTTTTGCGACTGCATTTACAAGGACTACCATAAATAAATTTTTAATGATCTAGTATCTTTTTCTATCGTGTCCAAAATTTCAAAACTTTCTTGAACTTCTTCCTTAAAAAGATCTTCAAGATCTTCACATTGGTCTAATTCCTCTTCTTAGTTGTGTTCCAAATCTTTTACTTCAGATTTTTCTACAATTAGTTTTGAAGTGGGATCACTCAGATATCTTTTAACATTCTATAGCATTCATCATCTTTACCTTTTGCAGGATATTTCATTGATCTTGAAATGTAAAAAATAATAGTTTGATCATTGACGCACATTATTAATTCCCTATGTTGAACATCTATCATTGCTCTTCCTGTGGTTAGGAAATATCTCCCAAAAATGATAGGTATCTCTTTATCCCCTCCATATCCAACACAAGGATATCAACAAGAAAGATAAATTGATCCACTTTCACTTGGACATCTTCTATAACTCCTTTCTGGTACGTTATCAAATGATCTGATAACTGCAAAGTTACAGTAGTAGGGGTTATTTCTCCTAATCCCAATCTTTTAAATATTGATAATGGCATAAGGTTAATGCTTGCACCTAAATCACATAAAGCTTTCTCGTAAAATCTATCACCTATCGCAAATGAAATTGTAAGGCTACCTTGATCTTTAAGCTTTTCAGGAAGCTTCTTCTGAATAATTGCACTGTAGTCCTCACTAAGTGCAACAGTCTCATTGTCATCAAACTTTCTTTTCCTCTTGAGAATATCCTTCATAAACTTTACATAGCTTGGCATTTTTTCTAAGGCTTCGGCAAATGGAATATTAATTGTAAGCTTCTTAAAAATTCTAGAAATTTTTAAAATTGCTTATCCAACTTTTGTTGACGATGTCTCTGAGGAAATAGAGGTGGTGGTTTGCTTTTTCTGATGAATTGTAACATTTTGATCAATTTGGTTTTCCATTTAATCGGATACTACGCAAGTATGCATATCATACTTGCGTAGTATCCCAATATATATATATATTGGGATACTACGCAAGTATGCATATCATTATCAAGTAATATATGACTTTTTGATTAAGACCTGAATATCAAATCAATAAGGAAAATTAGTAATATGCACTATTGAATAACAAACTTTCTATTTTAAAAAGACAATTACTTAAACTATAGATATTTTTGCAGTAAGTAAAATTTAAATCTTTTTGGTATTTTTGGTATTTTAACAAAATAATAAAAACTGCTAAAGATAACTTGAGTTTATGTAAAGAAAAGCACTGAATATGAAAATATCTTTCTCCTCATCTTGAATCAATAATAAGTATAGGAATTCTGTTGTGAAAGTATGCAAATTGCGTTGATAGGAGCAATAATATTCTTTACCCTTAGTAGAAATGTTATAAAGAATATTGGCTAATTTATAATTTAAATAATTGTCAAGACCAGCTTGACAGGGAAGATACTAGCTCTCATTCTAGAGTTCCCTCGATTCCCTCCACCTTAGGGCTAACATCTCGTATCAGAACCTAAAATAATAAACCAAGTTGGGGGCTTTAACCTGTCACTTTAAAATCCTCTAACTCTACACCCTTTAAAGGTTATTTTCCTATTTATTTGCACTAAATCTTATGAATTACATTCTCATTCTTACAACCTCTCTCATTCATACAACCTCAAGTGATTCTTTCCAAATGTTGACTGAGACAATACTAGCCCAGTTCTTGCATGATCTCACAACAAAATTTTAACATTTGGACAGGTTGTATCAAGAAGAAAATGAAGTACATGGATTTAAATCATCACAACTTCTTATAACTTTATAGATCAATACTCTCAACAACTTCCATCCAACACTTTAAATACTTATCATTTTAAAGGGAAAGATAAAGAAAATTACTCAGAATCCATAGAGAAAATAAAACCACACTTTGTTTTAAAAGTAGAAATCATTGTCAAACAAACAAGAAGTCTCAATTAAAATTAAAATTAGTTTAAAAACAAAAGATAAAAATTTATCTCAAATTCTCCACCAAACTCTTTAAGTTCCTTTGAATATCTTCCCTTTTACAAGACTTAAACTCTCAAAATAAAATTAAAAACAAAAAGCAAAAAGTAAATTTGTGGTGCTTGAAAACCTCTCCAAAACTATCTCTAAATCTTCTCAGAACTCTCCCTTTCCAACACTTTTCAAGACTTTCAAGCACACTTCAAAAAGTCTCAACTTCCTTCTTTTATAAATCTCCAAGAGGTGCCCTGATAACTCTTCAAAATGTATCTAAATTCAATGAATTCTCCAAAGGATGCGTCCTTTTACAAGTCTTATAACCATATTTTTGTTTGTAGTGTTCATAACCACCCTCTTTAGCCAATAGGTGCCTCAAATGTCCCTTCAAATATCGACAAAATGAAGTAAACTGTCATATAACTGCCTCTAACACTTAAGTGCGGGGCCTCTGGCGTTTTGGCGTGGCCTTCTTTATTTCGTCGGTGCTTAAGAGTCAGATTTGGCACTTAGGCGCCAAAAACTTTAGCTTTATTTTCACATTTTTACTCTATGTTTGATCATTTTTCACTCCTTTTAGAATTTTTCACCTTTTTACTTGTACCTGAAAGAAAAACACACAAATATCTTCCATTAAAGCGCAATATCTCAAAAAATAGGTATAAAAATGGGTCTAAGAACACTATATATTTTAGGTATACCAGGTACCAATAATTTTCAATGGCCTTCTGAAAGGGTAACTGAAAAGGTAAATCTTAAGAAAGTAGCCAATATTCATGAAACTGATCCTTTTTCCATGCGAGCAATTTTAAGGAAGTTAGACCAATTAGAATGAATTTTTCTCAATCAATTCTTATGATTGAAGAGAATTCATTAGGTAAAATGGTAGATTCTCAAGCATCATTAGAAATTTTGAATGCCATAAACAATAAGCAGAATAACCCATATTCAAATTATGATAACCCAGGTTGGAAGAACCATCCCAACTTTAATTAGAACAATGCTAGGAGTGGTAATAATACACAATAGGGGAATAATCAAGTAAACCCATTGACAAACTGGAACAACCAAGGGAATAGTTATTATAGACCTACTTATCCTCTAGGTTTCAATAGTAATCCACAATTTAAGAAGAAGAAGTTGTCTACAGAAGAAGTGGTGTTACAAGAAGTGGTGTTACAAAATTGGAAATCCGTTACAAAGTCAAGGAGCAAAAATTAGAAATATTAAGATTAATTGCAAATTTATTAAGTAATAGATCCAGTGGAACACTTCCTAGTAATACATAAATAAATGCAAAAAATCGGAATAGAGAGCAAGAAAAGCCGTTCAACTCAGAAGTGGAAGAAAATTGGAATGTGAAGTTTAAAAAGAGATAGAAGTAGAGAAAGGAGATGGAAGAACCAAAAGAGGATGCTCTGAATGGTTTAGAGAGACCTATTTCTCCACCTAAAAGTTGATTTGGAAAAACCATCACCTCCATTTCCTCAGAGGCTTCGACAACAAAGGTTGGATAAGAAATTTTCAAAATTGAAATTTTTTCAAAATTTATTGAAATTTTTCAAAAGCATATAATTAATATTCCATTTCTTGAAGCTCTAGAACAAATGCTAAGCTATGTGAAGTTTTTGGAGGATATTCTTAACAGGGAAAGGAAGTTTAAGGATAATGAGATTGTTTCACTTAGTGAAGAGTACAATGCTATAACTCAAAAAAAAACTTCCAGAAAATTTTAAAGATCCTAGTAGCTTCAAAATTACATGTGCAATAAGAGACAAATTATATGGGAATGCTTTATGTGAATTAAGAGCAAGCATTAACCTTATGTCATTATCAATATTTAAAAGATTTGGATTAAGAGAAATAACCCCTACTAATGTAAATTTACAGTTAGCAGATCATCAATAACATATCCTAAAGGAGTTATAGAAGATGTCCTAGTGAAAGTGCATCAATTTATCTTTCTTGTTGACTTCATTGTGATAGATATGCAGGAGGACAAGTATTGGGGAGACCTTTTTTTAACCACAGGAAGAGCAATGATAGATGTGTAGAAAGGAGAATTAACTATGTGCATCAATGATAAAATAGTTACATTTAATATTTCCAAATCAATGAAATACCCTGTAAAAGGTAAAGATAATGAATGCTATTAATAGATGTCATAAGATACTTAAGTGAATGACATTTCAAAACAGTTATGAAGAGAAATATGCGATGAAAGGGTTTGAACATGAACAAGAGGAGGAATTTGATCAATATGAAGATTTATAAGGAATATTCAAACTATATTCGAGAAAGTTTTGAAATTTTGAACACAACAGAATTAGATACATCTTTTTGTTCATCAATTGAAAAACCTCCCGAGCATGAGTTGAAGTTACTTTCTGAACATTCGAAGTATATATTTTTATGTGATTCATCTACTTTAACTATTATAATTTCCTCAAAATTAATTATAGAAGAAGAAAAGAGTTAGATGAAAATTTTAAAGAGTATCAAGAAAGCATTTGAATGGCCAATTGCTGATATAAAAGGAACCAGTCCTTCAGTTTCTATGTTATGCATAAAATTCATATGAAAAAGAAATGCAAACCCAAGGCTAATCCTCAAAGGAGATTGAATCCTATTACGAAAGAAGTTGTTAAGAAAGAAATTCTAAAGGGGTGTCGGCACTATTTTTAGATGCTGGAATTATCTAACCTATATTAGATAATGCATCAAATAGTGCATGGGTTAATCTAATTCACAGTGTTCCTTAGAAAGAAGGAGCGACTATGACATTGATTGAACATAATGAGTTAATACCAACAAGGCATGTCACAGGATGTTGAATATGGATTGATTATAGAAAATTAAATCGTGCCACTGGGAAAGATAATTTTCCACTACCCTTTCTAGATCAGATGCTGGATAGATGATCCCGACTTAATGCTTATGCACAGTATAGCAATAGTTGTGATGGTATTTTTTTAGTTATATTTCCTTATATTGCAACAAAACCAAAAACTTGATCCTGAAGAAAAATAAGAAATTAAATTTTTAATTTATATATATTTATATTGAGATACTACACAAGTATACGTATTGTTATCAAGTAATATAGGACTTTTTGTTTAAGACCTGAATATCAAACCCACAGGGTAGATTATGCAATATGCACTTTTTAGAAAGTTTTCCTATTTCTAAAAAGATAATTACTTAAACTAAAAACGATTTTTGTAGGAATTTAAAATTTAAATATTTTAGGTATTTTTGATATTTTAACGAAACAATAACAGCTTAAAAAAAAACTAAAGTTTTTGTAGAAGAAAAGTACTTAATATGAAAATGTATTTCTTCTTATCATGAATCAGTAATAAGTATAGGAATTTTGTTGTGGAAGTATGCAAATTGTGTTGTGTCAAATAGGAACAATAATATTCTTTACCCTTACTAGAGATGCTATAAAGAACATTGGCTAATTTAAAGTTTGAATAGTCTGAAAACCGGCTAGGTAGGGAAGATACTAGCACTCACTCTAGAGTTCCCTTGATTCCCTCCACCTGGGAGCTAATATTTTTGTATCAGAACCTAAAACAATAAACCAAGTTAGGGGTTTTAAACTGTCACTTTAAAGTCCCCTAACTCCGCACCCATCAATGAATATTTCCCTAATTTTTGCACTTAATCATATGAATTACATTGTCACTCATACAACCTCATGTGATTCTTTCCAATTGTTGATTGAAATAATACCAACCCTATTTTTACATATTCTCTCAACAAATTTTATCATCTAGATTGGTCAAATCAAGAAGTAAATGAAGTGCATGGATTTAAGTCATCAAAATTTCTTCCAACATTAAAGATCAAAACTCTCCACAAATTCCATCCAAAACTTAATTACTTATCATTTTAAGAAAAAAGATAAAGAAAACTACTCAGAATCCATGGAAGAAAAAGAAACCACACTTTAGTTTAAAAGAAGAAATCATTGTCAAACCAACAACAAGTCTCGATTAAAACCAAAAGTAGTCTAATACAAAAAGATAAAAACTTATCTCAAGTCATCCACCAAACTCTTGAAGTTACTTTGAATCTCTTCTCTTTTATAATCACTCAAAACAAAATAACAAACAGGATAAAGTAAATAAAAAGTGGTTCCTGAAAATCTCTCTGAACTAACTCCCTAGAGAAGAACTTTCAAAACTTGCCAATATTTTCAGGACTCTTTTCTAAGTCCTCTCTTCTTTCTTTTATAGTTTTTCCAAGAGGTTCCTTGGGATCTCTTCAAAATGTGTCTTGATTCAATGTATTTGCCCAAGAGA